>NW_027168064.1:0-295000 GCF_040954835.1 Lepisosteus oculatus
CATCCAACACACAGTTCAATGCTAGCAACTACACAAAATCTAAAATACAATCCTCATTTCAGTATCTATGTAAACATACAGTCTGTTAACTTCATCATCTTCATCAAAAGTATGCCTAACCCCATTAGGAAGTGTTCTTGTTATCAGTGTATTCCTCAGCTATCCCAAAATTATCTTCTTACCAACATCTCTAGTTTTTTATCCTGCAATAACTCAGCCAACACTTAAATCTCGAAAAGCTGCTTGTGTTCATTTCTTTAAATCACAAATATCATGTGTAAATACTGTCCATATAATAATCTGCATTGTGGAATAATAGTTTATTTTAAAGGGAACTAGAGAAACTAAGAACTAGAGAAATCAAGAAAGGCTTTTTTTTCTAGAATTAATAAATGCACATCCTGTTCACTGGGGAAATTAAATCCACACTGAGCAATCTTCAATATGTTCAGAATATGACAGCGAGAATCCTATCAGGGATGCATTACACCTGTTTTCAAGTCCTTGCATTGGTTACCTATCAGGTTTTGAGTCAACTTCAAAATCCTCATCCTCATTCAGTACCTACAGTATATGGCTTATTATCTGTCTACTCCCCACCTTTGTCCGTCTGACTCTGGTCTTCTAGCTGTCCTCAAGAACATCTACATTCTGTGGGTGACAGGGTCTTCTTTAGCTGCACCCCAGAGCTCTCAATTTGTATTCCCAGTGATATCAGTCACGTACCCTGAGTGCATTTAAATCTAACCTCAGAACCTTTCTTTTCAGAAGACTTAGTGTCTGTATCTGCTTCATTTTCTAATTTTGGTAGCACCTCTAACTGCTTGTCTTTCTTATATGTATTTACTTTGTAATCTGTGGTCCTTTTATCTGTTTTTATATCTACTGTATTGCTTTGAGATGCCACTTTTAAAGGTGATATATAAAATAAAGTTTTTTATTATTGTTATAGAGAAACATGATCAGTTTTCCCTGGTCCAGATACTGTAAAAAGATCTAAAGCATACTAGTTTGTCACTCTTCTCATTCCCTTTGCTAAATAACTTTTCATATTAATCTGATCAATCTAACTGCCTGTTTTCTGTGCTTTCTCTATCCTGCTAGATTTGCAATTATTCTGAACATTTTCTTCTTGAAATAACTCATTTCTAAATACCTTTTTTCACTGTTAACATCTTGCAGCAAAGCTGCGACAAAATATACACTTAGCACAGTTCATCCTGCTACCAACATTGAATAACAAAATCTTAAGATTTCTATATTTATGTCTTTATTTAGTGGTTTCATTAGTGACAAAGGCTAAACTTTCTTGGAAAAATGTCTTTTATGTGTTGCAGAAAAAACTGACTTGCTTTAACAAAGTATGTTTACAAATCCTTTCACCTGGCAATCTACCTGAATGCCCAACTATCTGAGAAGCCCTCCATGAAACCATGGTTGCTATTAATTCATTTAGGGCTTATTGACAGAATTGCTGTTTTTTATGCATGCTAATTTTCTGATTCCTCACTCTGTTTCATGTTTATAGATAAGACTTTATTGATCGTGAAGGGAAATTGATGTACATGATGAACATGTTTGCATGTTCTTTTGTAACATACACCTTTTTGTGATTTTTTTTGTATATCTAAGCAAGTGTTCCTGCATCCCTCTTCTGCACTTTAGTCATGGCTTTTTTTCTGTTTGCTTATTTCAAAGCAACACCTGCTCCATTTCTAAAACTTTTTACTCATGTGCATTTTTGTATTTTTTACACCTCTAGCACTTTAACATCCTGAATTTTCATTTGCCTTAATTTGTAGAATGAACTTGAGTTTTAGCCTAAAGAAGTTTTCATTATCTTTTGTTTCTTGTCCTACAACTGTTATTATTGATCACCGAATTATTGTTCTTGACATGACTTCATTCAGCCTTTCCTGAACGTCTATGACAGGCAGAGAGAGTGCTGTTTCTGGTGCGATCTTTTGGAGCTGACATTTCACTGTTTTAAACGAACAAGAAATTAGATTGCTCATAGATCACTTATCCTATATAAACACAGCGTAATTGCCCTCCGAAAATCCTCTTTTTCTTGTTCGTTTTAGAGACCTTGATCGAAACTGATTTTAGATGTCAGAAAGGATTTCTTTTCTCTGTATTTCCTACATTGCTTTGTCGAGATTTTAACTTTATATTTAGGCTCAGATTTCAACTATAAATCGTACACTAATTAATAGCAGTAAATACTGATGTTTTGCTCCCTCTTACCACAAAAATATATATGTTTTGTAGCTGGGATGAACTTTATTTCGTACGCGTAGCTACTGCGATTTGGACACGAAGCGGTTAAAGATGGCGGCAAATCAGGCACCCAGAGAGGGGGGGGGGGGGGCGTCGTCTCGCCTCCATAACTAAAATGCCAAATAGGAGTGGCTTAAGCGACATACACAGTCGTGTAACTGACAGTTTGAGGTAGCCTATCGTGTAAATTTTGCTTTGTTGCTGAGGTTAAGCTTTCGAAACTCTGCCCCAAAGTCATGTGACTGATTTTTCGCCCTGTTTCGTTGGTTAAACGCAATGATCACAAGCACCACCATGGTAACTGGGATGTGTAGTTTTTAATTCCGTTTGAATTATAACTGTACGTACTGTCTTCGTATTTGGCCAGGGCTTTAAAGAGAGGGCGCGCCAAAAATTTTCGGTGCCGTCGTCTCCGCTTTAAAGGTACCCCCGTCGCGGAAGAATTCGATCTCGGGACGTTTGCCCAGCGTACTTAAAGAGTGAAGTAAAAGTTCTTAAACAAGTAAATACCAAACAAGAAAAGCATATTAAAGAACTTGAATTGAAAGTGAACGATGTAGATAGATACCGTCGATGATGGAATTTAAAATTATTTGGAGTTAAAGAGGAACGTGATAAGGACCTTGTTGCAACAGTGAAGGGTATCTGTAAAAGGACCCTGCCGGACCAGGAGGACGTAATATCGGCCATTGACTTTGTTCACAGGCTCGGGAGAGCGAACATGTCTGGGCAAGTGCGCCCCAGATCGATTATAATACAGTTCACCAAGAGGACGGCGAGGGACATGCTGTGGCGAGCGGCGAGGGGGAATGAGTATTTGAATGGGAACAAACTGAGGTTTGCAGAGGACCTGTCTGCCGCGGACAGGAGTACCAGGAACCAGCTGTGGCCCCAGGTTGAAGCTGCCAGAAGAGAGGGGAGGAGAGCCTACTTTGTGGGAGCGAGGGCCTTTGTGGACGGGAAGGAGATTTGCTCCCAGTGACTGCTCAGTTAATGATTATGTTTGGTTATATTTGTTATACCAGTATATACTAGTGTTTCTTTAGTGTTAGTTTGGAATGGTGTAGTTAAGTGTTAAGGACTGTTATAGTTCTGGTTCTTTGAAAAACTCAATAGTTTAGACAGTCTTAGAGTTAGTTATTTGCTTTTGTGTATGTCTTTTTCATGAATGCCAGAGGTACTCGAAATGTTGTTAAAAGAAAAACTGTGTGCTGAGTTTTATTTTTTACAGGAAACGCATGCATGTTGAAACTAAAGTTTATAAATAATTGAGAAATATTAAAGCAAGGAAAATATGATACGTGTAAAATATACAATTTGATCACATAATTACTTAATTACCTCTGGTAGTTAAATGCTTTTTTCTGCTGCGTTTTTTTTCTCTTGTACATGACTCTGATCCTCTTGTTGTATTTGTATTTGTAAATTCTGTTTAATAAAAAAAAAATTAAAAAAAGCATTCTCTGGTGGTGTCCTGCAGGCTTCCTGTGGGTGTGCGTTGGTGGTATAGTGGTGAGCATAGCTGCCTTCCAAGCAGTTGACCCGGGTTCGATTCCCGGCCAACGCAGTGGCGAATGTTTTCAAATGCTGTCATGAGCCTTGGATTGTGACTAGCAAAGTGAAGCCTTTTGAAAGAGCTAAAGCACTGAAAAACGGAATTGAAGGAGAATCTTACAGGGGATTCTGAGCGGTGTCTGCAAACACGCAGTCCGATACAGGTGCTGAAAGCTTGAGCTACTCTCAATGTCATGCTGCTTTTCCCCGGAGTAAATCTGTTACATTGAAAGAATGCTTCTCGCAGGTTCAAAAAGGGACCCTTGTTAATTGGAGAAATCAATGATTTTGAATGAATTCTGTATGCGTTAAAAGACAGCTATACACAGAAAACATGCAGGACACAGCTCATGATGTTTCCCGAGCTGAAACACAGTGCGTTTTTTCAAGCTATCTGACAAAGCCCGCCCACTGAAAACTGCGGCAGATCGTGTAAAGACGTTCAACTTTGTAACTACTGCACGCACAGGAAGCAGAATAAATTCCTCTTTTCAAACTGTCAAAGGTTTGCTTTACGAACGCCGCAGGACATCGCACAATCTCTTTTGAACAGGGACAAACGATTTCTTATGGGGCGCAGTAAGTACTGTTACTGTCACTGCTCGATACCGACGTTGGCCTACTATACCATGTTCAGCCACTGCTAGAAAATGTACGGCTCTAGCACCGGAGCAAACAACAGGAGGGCCGACGTCGAACAGGCATACGTGTCAGTCATGGAGACCGATGAGAATGGGATTCGAACCCATGCCTGCAGAGCACAATGGATTAGCAGTCCATCACCTTAACCACTCAGCCACCTTGTCGACAAAACTGGGCTGTCCGGACATGGGTTGGCGCGCTCCAGATGATCTTTTTCTTTTTTTCCCCACGTACTCGAGGGTCATTTTCCTGTTCCACATGTGATTTCAACATTTTCCTTGGGAGATGTCAAGCCAGCAAGCCACTGCTGTGGTTCACTGGCCAGTGTGGAGTTCAGTGGCCCTGTTGTACACAGAAAGCACATTGAGCTCCTTGGACATCAAATGTTCCAGATAAAAGCCATTTGTCATCCTTTCTCTTGGTGTTGATGTTGCTATTGTATGTAAAGGTGGCAACTTGCTCAGCGAGCAGGCGGAGCACACACCGAATGCAGATGTGTCTGAGTGGTGTGTCCAAGTGGCTGCAAAAGGACAGTGCTCCCGGGGCACCGTGGCTTAGTTGGTTAAAGCACCTGCCTAGTAAACAGGAGATCCTGGATTCAAATCCCAGCAGTGCCTTCTTTGTTCTGTCTTCTCAAACAGAACTGGTCCTTCCAGACAACCACCTACGGCTAGACTTGCAAATATTCATTTCCTGTCTTTAACGCGACTTGTTTTTCTTAAAATGGATGCAACTTGCAAAACATGAAATACAAACCTTGCTAATCAGCGCTAGCGGCTGGCAAAAAAAAAAGAAGTCAGCAATGTTTTTTTTCTTTAACCTTAACCCTGCTAATGGAGAAGAGTTAAATGACCGAGTCTATGCAGCTTAAACGGTGCGCAAGTCGGGTTCTTAGCTGAAAGGGTGGTAAATCACGCTCACCCCAGTCCTTAATCTTTTAAAGAGGATACAAAATTGAACCTAGTCGCCACATCACATACATCCTGTTCAATGATAAAAAGGTAACATCTATCCTCGCTCCAGAGTAAATCTCATGTTGAGGGCATCTTTTTTTTTCACTTTACCGTGAGTCGGGCTCGGCTGCACAGAGGAGAGAGCAGAGCAATGAGGTCACGGGGACAGGGGAGTCACACGCTGGCGGTTTGAATACGCGGAAGATCACTGAGGGATCCACAGTATGTGGACCCTCCGTGCGCCATCAGTCCGCACTCCGGACTCTGAATCCTGCCATCCGAGTTACGATCTCGGCGGAACCTGAGGCGCAGTTCCTTCTTAAAACGTAATCTGGTGAGCATTTCTAGAATCGCACTTGTATAGATACAACTATACAAGTACGATTAGTACGAAATCAGTAGGCAACTGCCCTCTTGATTTTGGATTTAATTTCTTTATTACAGGGGCGCTTTTATGAAGACAGAGTCATGTTCAGGTACTTTGCTTGATGGAGGAAGCTCATTTCGGACTCTGTGATCTGCTCACCTGGAAAGGTCTGCTGTACTACTACAAGAGAGAAGTAGAGTCTGGAAGAAGGGACAATTTTATGATGCTTTGGAAGATAATGTTTTTTTTTTTCTTATACTGAAAATGAAAAGTAGTTGTTTCTATATGGACTCAGTCTTTGGAATTTGTATATTTATATATTTCAGTGAACCCTCAGCCATTCCTTCTGTATTGTAATTCAATTTCTCTTTTAAAATTCCTTCCCCACTTCTAGGACCTGCAGTTGCTGAACTCCACAATGGCTTCTATTGGAAAGTCTGTGACTGAGACCAAGTAAGTGTTCAATTTTTTATGAAACCATTATTTATTTTGGAGCAATGAGCAATTCTTATATAAATGCAATAAAATCATTATGCTCAAACTATGAGAGAGAATTTTAAGGATAATTTAATAAATCAGTCTTAGCTTGTTTCTATACACAGATGGTATTATTTATTTTCAAAGGAAACCCGCGAGGATTCCCCTGGTGTGCAAGATGTGCCTGAATACTTTTGATCAGCTTCCTGCTCATTTGAAGAGGGCGTTTATGAAGCACGCCACGGCAGAAGAGATCAGGATGGCCTCTCAACAGGCGAGGGAGGACATGATGAATCACCTGAAGAACGGGGTCATCGTGGATTACCACAGAATAGAGATCAAAGGACACTTTGTGGGCTTAAAATACAAAGAAAATCATGTTCTATGGTACAAGATAAATACAAAACTTAAGCTTTTATTTTAATTAGATTTGTTTATAAAGCATAAGCAATAATTTATTACATTAATATATGTGAAAATAACATTTTAGCATCATATTATTACATACAGGTCTCTAGCTTCAACACAGTGATATATATATATATATGCTCAGTGATTTATTGGTACATGCCCAGGTCAATAATCAGAATGAGGATTTATTTCCAGACGGGCTACAGGTAGTGTTGTGAAATACTTCAACACACTGGATCGCAGATTTAGACCCCCTGCACTCTTACTCCTTAAAAACCAAAGAAATGAAGATATGTAGCAATCACATTGTAACAGGGGTGACAGTGACTTAATGCTTATACTAGTGGACTTCTGGTACCTTTAGGGTAAGGTGTTCCCTGAAGGGCTCTCAAACCCTGCATTTCAGATGCCTAGCTGTATCGCTGATGTGTTGCACCTCAGAATCACTTTTAAACCTTACCTCTGGTATCTTTAATCCCTATTGCTCAACGCATGGTGAAAGTATTGCATAATTGTGTCTGAAAATGAGCAATGGGCACCTGAGAGACTCATTTGCCTGTTTCACAAATGATCACATTTGACTAGAGATTCTGTTTGGGATTCAGTTGTGCATTCCGACAGCAATCCCTTTCAAAAAACGATACATTCTGGATGAGGTCAAAGGTGCAGGAACACTGTATTTAGGATGTGTTTGCACTTATTCTGTGTCTCTAGCTTCAACACAGCGATATATGTATATGCTCACTGATTTTTTGGTACATGCCCAGGGCAATAATCATTATGAGGATTTATTTCCAGATGTGCTAGGGGTAGTGTTGTGAAATACTTCAACACACTGGATCGCAGGCTTAAACCCCCTGCACTCTTACTCCTTAAAAACTAACAAATGCAGATATCTAGCAATCATATTGTAGCAGACACTCATTTGCCTGTTTCACAAATGATCATATTTTACTAGAGATTATCTTTGGGATACGGATGTGCATTCTGACAGCAATCTCTTCCAAAAAATGATTTTACCTTATCGCGGCTTTGCCCTACTTGCCCCTTTGGACAATATCTCCATCTTGTGGTCGTTGTTGGTAATGTCTAGACAATACCTCCATCTTGTGGTCGTTGTTGGTAATGTCTTCTTATGCCATTTTTTTATTTCAATTCTCTATTAGTTGATTCTAGAATCTCTACAATGAAGTTGAAAACATCAGTTTTATAGCAGACAATATGACATTATTTATAGTCCAATTAGAAACTTATTACCCTGTTTTTAACATAATAACAAATTAAAATTGATTAAAACTAAGTTTGGAACACCAGGGAACATAACAAATGATTTTTAGGAAAACCATGAGGTTCTCTGTGCCCGATGCCTGCAAGGAGAGAAAGCTAGAATCCTTTGATTTTTTCAAAATTTGAAAATAAACATCATATAACAACAGCTTTCATTCCTAGGAGTAAAAAATAACCATTTCTGAAGACATAGTAGTTTCTAAAACACTACAATAAAGTTAAAAACATCAGTTTTATATTACATTATTTTTAGTGAAATCAGTCATTTATTACACTATTTTTAATATAATCTCTAAGTAAAAGTGATTAGAATTAAGTTTGGAACAACAAGGAACACAAAAAAAAAGATTTTAAGGAAAAAAATGATGTCTTCTGTGCCAGGTGCCTGCAAGGGGAGAAAGCTAGAATCCTACCCAGGCTCCTGGAGCTCTGTCCTGGCTAAAGGAGGGCGAATCCATCCCATTCAAAGCTCCATGAAAAAATGATATTTTTAAATCTGAAAAAAAACATTATAGAACAACATCTCTTGGTCCACAGAGTGCAAAAATCCAACTTTGAAGAAAATCCATTGACTGATCCCCGAATCCTGAAGTTTCTTCGCATGATATCGGGCTTGCAACCACTTTCTGGAAAATGATGAAAAATGCCAAAAATGAAATAAAAGTTATCAATTCTAGAGCCTAAGAGGAAAATAAGACAAATGTATATCTCCAAATAATTTTATGTGCTTCAGAAGAGCCCAGGAAAGTTTTTTGCATACATGAAACCACGCCCGTTTGCACGTAAGCAGACATGGTTGCACACACGACTGCATGAAAGCACGCGTGCATGCAAAATCATCCTGTTAAGCATTTGAAAAGCCGCACCACGGCGCACTTGAAATAGCTCTTACATTAGTGGTCGACGCAGGAATCGCCTTTTTATTTACGCTCTTACCAACGCGATGGAAAGCAAAACAAAGCAAAGCAGAGCAAAACAAAACGAACAATAAGATCTGTTAGGTTTACATGCATATTTTATGTATTAATAAATGTATCCTCGTGTATTAGTACCTGTGTGTGCGCGTTGTTTGAGTTATGTCACATGGTTGGATTCTAAAGCCATCAAAAGAATCAACTTTGTGATTTACTGCTACAATTAATAATTGTCTCAGTAAATGCCCAAACCCTACAGAACTGGTGCCTTCAGAGAGCCACTACATTTAATTTTGCTATGGCAACATTACATATTTGGCGTCCCTGAGCCGGTTTTCTTACATGTGAAAATAACATTTTAGCATCATATTATTACATACAGGTCTCTAGCTTCAACACAGTGATATATATATATACTCAGTGATTTATTGGTACATGCCCAGGTCAATAATCAGAATGAGGATTTATTTCCAGACGGGCTACAGGTAGTGTTGTGAAATACTTCAACACACTGGATCGCAGATTTAGACCCCCTGCACTCTTACTCCTTATAAACCAAAGAAATGAAGATATGTAGCAATCACATTGCAACAGGGCTGACAGTGACTTAATGCTTATACTAGTGGACTTCTGGTACCTTTAGGGTACGGTGTTCCCTGAAGGGCTCTCAAACCCCGCATTTCAGATGCCTAGCTGTTTCGCTGATGTGTTGCAACTCAGAATCACTTTTAAACCTTACCTCTGGTATCTTTAATCCCTATTGCTCAACGCATGGTGAAAGTATTGCATAAATGTGTCTGAAAATGAGCAATGGGCACCTGAGAGACTCATTTGCCTGTTTCACAAATGATCATATTTGACTAGAGATTCTGTTTGGGATCCGGATGTGCATTCTGACAGCAATCTCCTTATCGCGGCTTTGCCCTTCTTGCCTCTTTGGACAATATCTCCATCTTGTGGTCGTTGTTGGTAATGTCTAGACAATATCTCCATCTTGTGGTCGTTGTTGGTAATGTCTAGACAACATCTCCATCTTGTGGTCGTTATTGGTAATGTCTTCTTATGCCCTTTTTTATTTTAATTCTCTATTAGTTGATTCTAGAATCTCTACAATGGAGATGAAAACATCAGTTTTATAGCAGACAATATGACATTATTTATAGTCCAATTAGAAACTTATTACCCTGTTTTTAACATAATAACAAATTAAAATTGATTAAAACTAAGTTTGGAACACCAGGGAACATAACAAATGATTTTTAGGAAAACCATGAGGTTCTCTGTGTCCAATGCCTGCAAGGGGAGAAAGCTAGAATCCTTTGATTTTGAGTTGAACAAGTTCAACTTTTGTCACGTCTGTCCACAGAACATTGTTCCAGGAGTTGCTGTGGAACATCCATGTGGTCTTTAGCAAACTTGAGAGGGGCAGTGGTGGTTTTTTTTGGGGGGAGAGCAGTGGTTTCCTCCGTGGTGACCTCGCATGATCACCACTCCTGTTCAGATTTCTTCTTATGGTGGACTCATGGACACAGACGTAAGACAAAGTCAACCACCTGTTCGCTAGATCCCATACCCACTCAGCTAGTCAAAGATTCCCCCGAAGGACTGGCAGGACCTATAATTAGTATGATGAATGCATCGCTTGCGTCAGGCGTTGTACCTGATCAATTTAAGGTAGCGGTTGTTAGACCGCTCCTTAAGAAGTCAAATTTGGATCCACAAGTTCTTAACAACTACAGGCCTGTCTCAAAGGTCCCATTTCAATCTAAAAGTTTTGAGAGAATAGTTGTTGCCCAACGTCAATCGTATCTGGATTCAAATAATATACTTGAGAAATTTCAGTCTGGTTTCTGAAACAGCATTAACAAGAGCCTTAAATGATATTCTCTTAGCTACTGATGCGCGGAATGCAACAGTGCTAGGTTGCAACAGTGCTAGGAATGCAAACGTTAGGTTGCGCTTCTTCATGCTGCATGGTCGGCAAGAGTGGAGCTTTTTAAACGTCTGTACTTAGTGCGCCTCAAAAGAAATCGTTTGTCCCCGTTCAAAAGAGATTGTGCGATGTCCTGCAGCGTTCGCAAAGCAAACCTTTGACAGTTTGAAAAGAGGAATTTATTCTGCTTCCTGTGCGTGCAGTAGTTACAAAGTTGAACGTCTTTGCACGATCTGCTGCAGTTTTCAGTGGGCGGGCTTTGTCAGATGGCTTGGAAAAACGCACTGTGTTTCGGCTCGGGAAACATCATGAGCAGTTTCCTGCATGTTTTCTGTGTATAGCTGTCTTTTAACGCATACAGAATTCATTCGAAATCATTGATTTCTCCAATTAACAAAGGTCACTTAAAGGATGAGTCAAAGTAACGTCTAATCGGATTAGTTTCCTTAGAGCTGGTTCAGAGTTTGCTCAAGAGTTTACCTTTCACAGATGCGCAAAGAAGAATGTTGGGGGTGCACGCTTCAAGGCGCCTTACAGCTGTAGGGAGTGATTCGAGACGATTCGTGGCGTGTGCTCGTTCCCATATACCGTACGCCCTGGGGTGCAGTGCTAGGATGATGTACAATACCGCTTGGGCACGTAACGGCTTTATATGCAAGTGCGGGACGTGAGGGTTTTCGTTTGTTCATTTTATTTTGCTCTGCTTTGCTTTGTTTTGCTTTCCATCGCGTCGGTAAGAGCGTAAATAAAAAGGCGATTCCTGCGTCTACCACTAATGTAAGAGCTATTTCAAGTGCGCCGTGGTGCGGCTTTTCAAATGCTTAACAGGATGATTTTGCATGCACGCGTGCTTTCATGCAGTCGTGTGTGCAACCATGTCTGCTTACGTGCAAACGGGCGTGGTTTCATGTATGCAAAAAACTTTCCTGGGCTCTTCTGAAGCACATAAAATTATTTGGAGATATACATTTGTCTTATTTTCCTCTTAGGCTCTAGAATTGATAACTTTTTTTTCATTTTTGGCATTTTTCATTTTCCAGAAAGTGGTTGCAAGCCCGATATCATGCGAAGAAACTTCAGGATTCGGGGATCAGTCAATGGATTTTCTTCAAAGTTGGATTTTTGCACTCTGTGGACCAAGAGATGTTGTTCTATAATGTTTTTTTTCAGATTTAAAAATATCATTTTTTCATGGAGCTTTGAAGGGGATGGATTCACCCTCCTTTACCCAGGACAGAGCTCCAGGAGCCTGGGTAGGATTCTAGCTTTCTCCCCTTGCAGGCACCTGGCACAGAAGACATCATTTTTTTCCTTAAAATCTTTTTTTTTTTTGTGTTCCTTGTTGTTCCAAACTTAATTTTAATCACTTTTAATTAGAGATTTTATTAAAAATAGTGCAATAAATGACTAATTTCACAAAAAATAATGTAATATAAAACGGATGTTTTCAACTTTATTGTAGTGTTTTAGAAACTACTATGTCTTCAAAAATGGTTATTTTTCACTCCTAGGAATGAAAGCTGTTGTTATATCATGTTTATTTTTTCAAATTTTAAATGATCATTTTTTCATGGAGCTTTGAAGGGGATGGATTCACCCTCCTTTAGCCAGGACAGAGCTCCAGGAGCCTGGGTAGGATTCTAGCTTTCTCCCCTTGCAGGACCTGGCACAGAAGACATCATTTTTTTTCCTTAAAATCTTTTTTTTTTGTGTTCCTTGTTGCTCCAAACTTAATTCTATTCACTTTTAATTAGAGATTATATTAAAAATAGTGCAATAAATGACTAATTTCACTAAAAATACTAAAAGTAATATAAAACGGATGTTTTTAACTTTATTGTAGTGTTTTAGAAACTAATATGTCTTCAAAAATGGTTGTTTTTCACTCCTAGGAATGAAAGCTGTTGTTATATGATGTTTATTTTCAAATTTTGAAAAAGCAAAGGATTCTAGCTTTCTCCCCTTGCAGGCATTGGACACAGAGAACCTCATGGTTTTCCTAAAAATCATTTTTTATGTTCCCTGGTGTTCCAAACTTAGTTTTAATCAATTTTAATTTGTTATGTTACAAACAGGGTAATAAAGTCTTAATTGGACTATAACTAATGTCATATTGTCTGCTACAAAACTGATATTTTCAGCTCTATTGTAGAGATTCTAGAATCAACTAATAAAGAATTGAAATAAAAAAAGGGCATAAGAAGACATTACCAACAACGACCACATGATGGAGATATTGTCTAGACATTACCAACAATGACCACAAGATGGAGATATTGTCCAAAGAGGCAAGAGGGGCAAAGCTGCGATAAGGTAAAATCATTTTTTGAAAGAGATTGTTGTCAGAATGCACATCCGTATCCCAAACAGAATCTCTAGTAAAATATGATCATTTGTGAAACAGGCAAATGAGTGTCCGCTACAATATGATTGCTACATATCTGCATTTGTTGGTATTTAAGGAGTAAGAGTGCAGGTTTAAACCTGCGATCCAGTGTGTTGAAGAATTTCACAACACTACCTCTAGCACATATGGAAATAAATCCTCATAATGATTATTGCCCTGGGCATGTACCAAAAAAGCAGTGAGCATATATATATATATATCACTGGGTTGAAGCTAGAAACACAGAATAACTGCAAACACATCCTAAATACAGTGTTCCAGCACCTTTGACCTCATCCAGAACGTATCATTTCTTGAAAGGGATTGCTGTCCGAATGCACATCTGAATCCCAAACAGAATCTCTAGTAAAATACGATCATTTGTGAAACAGGCAAATGACTGTCTCAGGGGCCCATTTCTCATTGTCAGACACATGTATGCAATGCTTTCACTGTGCATTGAGCAATAGGGATCAAAAACACCGCAGGTAAGGTTAGAAGTCATGTTCTATGATCATTTCTTTCAGCATTAGGGACTAAATATACTAAACGTATGATGCTAAAATGTTATTTTTACATATATTAATGTAATAAATGATTGCTTATGCTTTATAAACAAATCTAATTATAATAAAAGCTTAAGTTTTGTATTTATCTTGTACCATAGAACATGATTTTCTTTGTATTTCAAGCCCACAAAGTGTCCAAATGATGCACCTTTGACCTCATCCAGAACGTATCATTTCTTGAAAGGGATTGCTGTCCGAATGCACATCTGAATCCCAAACAGAATCTCTAGTAAAATACGATCATTTGTGAAACAGGCAAATGACTGTCTCAGGGGCCCATTTCTCATTGTCAGACACATGTATGCAATGCTTTCACTGTGCATTGAGCAATAGGGATCAAAAACAGAATGGAAACAGACGAGGATGGGATTTGAACCCATGCGTGCAAAGCACAATGGATTAGCAACCCATCGCCTTAACCACTCGGCCACTTCGTCAACAAAACTGGGCTGTCCCAACTGGGTTGGCGCGCTCCAGATGATCTTTTTCTTTTTTTTCCCTCGTACTCGAGGGTCATTTTCCTGTTCCACATGCGATTTCAACATTTTCCTTGGGAGATGTCAAGCCAGCAAGCCACTGCTGTGGTTCAGTGGCCAGCGTGGAGTTCAGTGGCCCTGTTGTACACAGAAAGCACATTGAGCTCCTTGGACATGAAAAGTTCCAGATAAAAGCCATTTGATATCCTTTCTCTTGGTGTCGATGTTGCTATTGTATGTAAAGGTGGCAACTTGCTCAGCGAGCAGGCGGAGCACACACCGAATGCAGATGTGTCTGAGTGGTGTGTCCAAGTGGCTGCAAAAGGACAGCACTCCCGGGGCGCTGTGGCTTAGTTGGTTAAAGCGCCTGTCTAGTAAACAGGAGACCCTGGGTCTGAATCCCAGTGGATAACCGCCTATGGCTAGACTTAATTAAATGCAAGTATTCATTTCCTGTCTTTAACACGACTTGTTTTTCTTAAAATGGATGCAACTTGCAAAACATGAAATACAAACCTTGCTAATCAGCGCTAGCAGCTGGCAAAAAAAAAAGAAGTCAGCAATGTTTTTTTTCTTTAACCTTAACCCTGCTAATGGAGAAGAGTTAAACGACCGAGTCTATGCAGCTTAAACGGTGCGCACGTCGGGTTCTTAGCTGAAAGGGTGGTAAATCACGCTCACCCCAGTCCTTAATCTTTTAAAGAGGATACAAAATTGAACCTAGTCGCCACATCACATACATCCTGTTCAATGATAAAAAGGTAACATCTATCCTCGCTCCAGAGTAAATCTCACGTTGAGGGGATATTTTTTTTCACTTTACCGTGAATCGGGCTCGGCTGCACAGAGGAGAGAGCAGAGCAATGAGGTCACGGGGACAGGGGAGTCACACGCTGGCTGTTTGAACACGCGGAAGATCACTGAGGGATCCACAGTATATGGACCCTCCGTGAGCAATCAGTCCGCACTCCGGACTCTGAATCCTGCCATCCGAGTTAAGATCTCGGCAGAACCTGAAGCGCAGTTCCTTCTTAAAACGTAATCTGGTGAGCATTTCTAGAATCGTACTTGTATAGATGCAGCCTTTAAGGTGTTGCTAGGTTAAAATTGATGACTTCTTGTATTTCAGTAGGCAACTGCCCTCTTGATTTCAGATTGAATTTCTTTATTACAGGGGCGCTTTTATGATGACAGAGTCATGTTCAGGTACTTTGCTTGATGGAGGAAGCTCATTTCGGACTCTGTGATCTGCTCACCTGGAAAGGTCTGCTGTACTACTACAAGAGAGAAGTAGAGTCTGGAAGAAGGGACAATTTTATGATGCTTTGGAAGGTAGTTTTTTTTTCTTTGAAATCGAAATGAATCAGAATATCAAAGCAAAAGACAAACTCTTGGTTTGGTTTAAAGAGATATGGTTTTAAAACAGACAAAATGTAGAAAACAGGTGTTTCTCACTTTTGTAAAAGAATGGACCGGGGGTATTTTACTAGTTGCAGTGCTGAGCTCACCGGGTTGCAGTCCTGCAGTGTTGCACCAGGGTCAGTGGTGCAATGGATAACACATCTGACTACGGATCAGGAGATTGTAGGTTCGACTTCTGCCTGGCTCGGGTCGTTTTTAAACGCATCAGGCTACTCCCTAAGTAGCCTGTGCTACTTACTGTATTGTAATCGTACCCAGTAAGAGATTTCCTTCATGTAAATGAACTGCACCTGACAGCTTTAGAAAAACACCTGGGCTCAGTACGGTGCTGAGAGCTCATCGTTGCTGTTGTTCTAATTAGCACGCACTGCATCGGCTATGAACCCGAACTTTTCAATTATTCCGATCAGTAAGTCAACACGTAGTCCACATGAAAGGTAGAAATATTCTCTTGTCTGTCTCTTGTTTGTATAGAACTGAATGTCCCTGACAATGTACTGTTAGTTTTAATTGAAGAACGGCATTTGTGTTCAAATATACCAGACAAGTTTACGTAACTGCTCATGCGACACTCAGTTGTAATTAGTCAAGAAATAAAGTCGAACAACAGCTGCGGGTTTGATTCTGAACGTATGAGATTGCAGCGCCTTTTACTTCCATTGACAAATGATAGAGATTCGAAGAGAGATCCTTCAGACCAGCAAGCAAACCCACGGCTATTTCGGTTTTCTATCTAGGCAACGTTGGTGTCTGCAATAGCATACATGAAAGCGTGATGCAATTTCTGCGGCTACATTTGTTGCACGTCATGCACAGTAAGAGTGTTTCTAACACCAAATAAAAAGTCAACAATTAGCGATCACGCCTTCTCCTCAGTTAACCCACTGAAACCCTTGCTGTTAACAGTTCTTTACTGCGTGCTTTACGAGCACCTACATATCGTGTCGGTTCTTTCAGCTTTATTCATTAGGTTTTCAAAGGCATAAGTAGAGCACCAGAGGTGCGAACGCAGAATGTGTGGTAATCTGAAGAACTGCTTTCCGTGGCAGCGGGTCCAAGCGATTTAGCGTTTTTATAGTACCGGGAAAGGAGAAGCGGCACTTTGCCTTTGCCGCGCAGGCACAAGGCGACTTGCGGCAGACGCCGGAGTCGGCAAGTTCCGAACCTGCGCGGGGAGTCCCCAACGCATTTCGAGTCCATCGCCTTAACCACTCGGCCATGACAAAAGCGAGCTCGCTGCCGCCGCATTCCTCCTATAATCTAACACGGAGTGCGAGGTTGCTGCGGAAACCTTTTTAAAGTCGCTCTCCGTTAAAAAAAAAATACCTTACACAAGATTCGTGCCGGCAGACAGACACGCCTCAGAGGGTTTAAGGCTGGCTTCACGTTCAAATGATAAAGTCCACCAGTCCGGATGTCAAAATGCAACTTTGGCAGACAGAAAAAACATCAACAAACCACAAATGTGGAAAAGGATTTTACAAGCTGCACCACACTGCACTTTCAAAAGCATTTACATTCGTGTTAGACGCAGGAATTGCCTTTGATTTGCGCGCTTACGAACGCCATGGAAAACGAAACAAAACTAAAGCCCTCAGCTCCTGCACTTGATTATAATGCCGTTACGTGTCGAAGCAGGAATTTACGTCATCCTACCACTGCAACACGGGGAATAGAGGGAAATGAGCACAAGCTACGAATTGTCTCTAAACAGTCCCTACAGTTGTAAGACGCCTGGAAGCGTGCACCCCCATCATTAATCTTTGCGCATCTGTGCAAGGTAAACTCTGGAGCAGTCTCTAAAACGGCTCAAAGGAAACACGTGATTGATTCCATGTGCATCTGGGGTTCATTTCTTATTTACATTTAATTCAAGGGAAAGGCTTGGGTCAGTTTCAGACGGCCTCCAACAGCGAGATTCAAGCGCCCCACCTTCAGCCCAATCTGCGCCGCCAGAACGCCAACGGCTCCTCTGGTCTCCGGGGTGCGGTTGTGACTCTGTAACCTAAAGTGTTGGTGGCAGACAAATGGAGACTAACAGGTGATGTCCTAGGACATGACTACGTTGTGACACTCGGTGGGGATGGTGACCATTGCTTGGAAAAGAGTGCGAGGCCCCTTTAGAAAAACATTTTGTTAACAGGCATTCTGCCTCAGCCTAAACACCTATAGCTTGCAAAGCGCATGCTATTAGACAGGCACCTCTGCAAGACCTTAAGAGTCTCTTAAACTAGTGATAGTAAGGTGTTCCCAATGGGCGATGTTTGGCTTTCAAATCATCTGTCTGTGGAAGCGCCGAGATGCAGCTGTTTAAGGCTTAGAAGCAGCTGACTGTTTCACTACCTAGCTGATTACTGTCAGTCAGGGAGCTCAGAGGTGAAAAGCCTGTCTGAGAGACAATTCGCCGTCGATCAGTTCAATATGTTCCGTACCAGCTCGGCGCACCTGAGATCATCTTGGTAGCCGTGTAGCTCAGATGAGTGAGAGCGTGTCTGTGTGTACCACCGTGATTGGATGCCGGTCCTTCTCAGGTCACAGTAAACCTTCTGCTGCCTAACTTTCCTAATTTTGGGGATCCCTTTGAAAAAGCAAAGGAAAAAAAACTGGCTCTTCATCAGCATGATCGACCCAACCCAGTGTGGTGCAGTGGCCTAATGGATAAGGCACTGGCCTCCTAAGCCAGGGATTGTGGGTTTGAGTCCCATCTGGGGTGCTCCTGTCCCATTTTGAGCGTACAAATGTCCTTTTGATTTGCAAAGCTGCAACCCCACCTTACTCAGTGAGCGTCTCTGCTTTTCTCTCACATACAGTTGGGAGAAAAACTTTTGTAAACAGCCCTTCGGAATGATGTGGATTTCTGCATGAATGGCTCCTAACATGTGATCTTATCTTTATCTAAGTCATAATAATTAATAAACAGAGTCTGATTTAACAAACAACACACGCCCAACATTTGACATTGCTGTTTCTTTATTGACCAAATGGTTTAAACAATCAAGGTCATTGATGGAAAAAGTACGTGAACCCTTATATTAAGGAGCTAGTGGAACCTCCTTTATGACAAAAACCTCAACCCCCACTTTCTGTAGCGGCTGGTCAGACCTGAGCAGCGGTTAGGAGGTATTTTGGCCTATTCCTCTATGAAAAACTGTTTCAGTTCATGTATATTTTTGGGATGTCTTGCACTGAACGGCCTGCTTCAGATCACGCCACAGCACTTCAATGGGATTGGGGTCAGGACTCTTACTTGGCCATCCCAAAATACGGAATTTCTTTTGTTTCAGCCACTCTGTTGTTGATGTACTCCTTTGTTTTTGTCATGCTGCATGACCCAGCGTCTTTCGAGTTTTAGATCACAGGCAGACACCCTGACATTCTGCTGTAGATTTTCCTGATACATCTTGGAATTCATCGGTCCCTCGATGATTGCAAGCAGTACAGCCTCCGCCATGCTTCCCAGGTGGGATGAGGTTTTGGAGTTGGTATGCAGTGTTTTGTTATCTCCAAACATAACGCTGTGCACATTTACCAACAAGTTCAACTTTTGTCACGTCTGTCCACAGAACATTGTTCCAGGAGTTGTGGAACATCCATGTGGTCTTTAGCAAACTTGAGAGGGGCAGTGGTGGTTTTTTTTGGGGGGAGAGCAGTGGTTTCCTCCATGGTGACCTCACATGATCACCACTCCTGTTCAGATTTTTTCTTATGGTGGACTCATGAACACAGACGTAAGACAAAGTCAACCACCTGTTCGCTAGATCCCATCCCCACTCAGCTAGTCAAAGATTCCCTCGAAGGACTGGCAGGACCTATAATTAGTATGATGAATGCATCGCTTGCGTCAGGCGTTGTACCTGATCAATTTAAGGTAGCGGTTGTTAGACCGCTCCTTAAGAAGTCAAATTTGGATCCACAAGTTCTTAACAACTACAGGCCTGTCTCAAAGGTCCCATTTCAATCTAAAAGTCTTGGGAGAATAGTTGTTGCCCAACGTCAATCGTATCTGGATTCAAATAATATACTTGAGAAATTTCAGTCTGGTTTCTGAAACTGCATTAACAAGAGTCGTAAATGATATTCTCTTAGCTACTGATGCGGGGAATGCAACAGTGCTTGTGCTTCTAGATCTTAGAGCTGCCTTTGACACGGTTGACCTCTCTGTTTTGTTACACAGGCTTGAGTTTGAGGTTGGCTTATCTGGAACCGTCCTTCAGTGGTTTACTTCACATTTTACTCATCGTTTTCATTATGTTCAAATATCTAATAATTGTACTGCTTCATCAATGTCACCAGTTCAATTTGGGGTACCAGAAGATCAGTGCTGGGACCAATATTGCTCTCTCTCTCTACATGCTGCTGCTAGGTAGGATAATCTGAAAAAATAATATGAACTTTCATTCATATGCTGATGACACTCAAATAAACATTTTGTTTACACCAAACGACAACTCTTCTATTATCAGTTTAGTTAAATGCATTAAGGAAGGAAATACTTGGATGTGTGAAAACTTTTTGTTACTCAACTCTGAGAAAAATGAGGATCTGTTGATCGGAGGCAACAATACTGATAGGACTACTATAACTTCAGCACTTAACTCAGAGGATTTAAACATTTGCCTCAAAGAGACAGCACGTTACCTAGGCGGCATATTAGACACAAGGCTCTTAACAACTTGCATTGTTAAGTGCCTTGGGACAACCTTGTTGTGAAAGGCGCTATATAGAAATACATTGATTTGAATTGAATTGACAATGTAAAATGTTGTGTGTGTTGTTTGTTAAACAAGACTGTCTTTATTTATCAAAAAATAAAAGGAATTTGCTAGGAATGCAAACGTTAGGTTGCGCTTCTTCATGCTGCATCGTCGGCATGAGTGGAGCTTTTTAAACGTCTGTACTTACTGTGCCCCATAAGAAATCGTTTGTCCCCGTTCAAAAGAGATTGTGCGATGTCCTGCAGTGTTCGCAAAGCAAACCTTTGACAGTTTGAAAAGAGGAATTTATTCTGCTTCCTGTGCGTGCAGTAGTTACAAAGTTGAACGTCTTTACACGATTTGCTGCAGTTTTCAGTGGGCGGGCTTTGTCAGATGGCTTGGAAAAACGCACTGTGTTTCGGCTCGGGAAACATCATGAGAAGTGTCCTGCATGTTTTCTGTGTATAGCTGTCTTTTAACGCATACAGAATTCATTCGAAATCATTGATTTCTCCAATTAACAAGGGTCCCTTAAAAGATGAGTCAAAGTAACGTCTAATCAGATTAGTTTCCTTAGAGCTGGTTCAGAGTTTGCTCAAGAGTTTACCTTTCACAGATGCGCAAAGAAGAATGTTGGGGGTGCATGCTTCAAGGTGCCTTACAGCTGTAGGGAGTGATTCGAGATGATTCGTGGCGTGTGCTCGTTCCCATATACCGTACGCCCCGGGGTGCAGTGCTAGGATGACGTAAAATACCGCTTGGGCACGTAACGGCGTTATATGCAAGTGCGGGACGTGAGGGTTTTCGTTTGTTCATTTTGTTTTGCTCTGCTTTGCTTTGTTTCGTGGTCAAGAGGCGTAAGGTAAGTCGTAATCCAGGGAGAACACTGGTGGCAAACAGTCCGAGGTGAGAGGCGAGGTCCAAAGTCGAAAAGGCAGAAGGGGAGTCCAATATCCAGAATAAACGAGGTAATGGAAAAAACGCCAGGTAGAGCTCTCAAGGAGTAGACTCAATACCAGCGGGAAGCAGGTAAAGATGGTAAAAATAGCACTGCGTACCGCACGGTGGAGTGTGTGCAGGTGGGTTAACTCGTGCGGCGGCGTTTGTTAATAATCACCCGCTGCTGGTGCTGTTTAGATTGCTTAAGAGTTGGTCTTAACTGCCTGGCGGTCATGACAAGCTCCTCTTTAAGCTGTGGTTTAGTTTTGCATTCATGTGTTTCTAGAGCAGTTATTTATGGGGGTGGGTGGGTCTTTCACAGAGGCTCAGGACAAATCCCCTGCATGAAAGTCTACTGTGTGCGTTCAAACAGTCACAGGTCAAGAGCCAGGCAGGAGGACAATGGACAGAAGAAGCAACGAACTAAAAATAAAAGAACGAATATGAAAAAGCCACCATCTTTTTCTTTTTGACATTTTCCGACTTTCATGCAAGCCAGGACAAAGTTGCTCGTAGCTACTTGTGGATTCAAATACTCTATCGAGTGCTTTGATGAGTTTTTGCAATTTGATTGTCGTCCTGTCAGCCTGTTTCTGTTTTTTTTTTTCAATCTAGTGATGGAAAGTAAGAGGGAAATGATGGAGCAATCAATAACCGCTCCGGAAAAATGGCAGAAAGAAATGGCCCGTCACTAAGGACATTTGTGAAGCAGAGGAGTGACATCACCACAAAGGCGACTTATTCTGCTGATCGTTTTGGTGAATAATGATTGAGGCGTGTTAAGAGAAAGGTAGCTGCGTCAGCATGCTTAGGCTGCAAAGGATAAAGCAAAGGTTTACTCCATGCTGAAAAGAGAAGAAAAGAAGCACAACGTTTCGGCTGTGGAGCCTTCTGCGCCATCTTCTTTAGCAATGGTGATGATGTTTACATTGGAAAAACTGAGACACGCATACTGGAGGGGCTTGAACCACCAACCTTTCGGTTAACAGCCGAACGCGCTAACCGATTGCGCCACAAAAACTGACGGCCGCTTGTGCTCCCTACATTTGCAGGTTTATGGTCAAAGAAAACAATCACTTGCGCTTCTTGCAGCCGGCAATCTTTTTCCACTGACAACCAAGAAATGGATTTCATCTTTCACAAGCTGTATGGATTTCTTCAAAAACAAGTTATTCCAGAAAGGAAATGAATTCTTGCATTAAACTGAACCAAGCTGTACATGTTTGTCTGAAATGAGACATGCGGCACAACAAGACACGGAGAGAGGCACCGCTGGTATTCAGACCCAGGATCGCCTGCTTACTAGGCAGGCACTTTAAGCCACTAGGGAACAGCGCCAGCAGAGCACCGTGCTTTTACAGACACTTGGACACATCTGCGTTCGGTGTGCACTTAACCTGCTCTCTGAGCCCGTTGCCTCCGTCCCATTTAATAGCAGAACTGACGCCAAGAGAAATGATGAGAAATGGCATTTATCTGGCACTTCTCATGTCCAAGGAGCTCAATGCCCTTGACACCTCCCCAAGGCGACAGAACTGTGCATTCTTTGGCGACAACATTTTTTCTTTTGTTTTATTTCTATACTTATTGATAGAATAAAAACGATATGTCATGTACTGTAAGGGAAATGTCTGTTTTCATGGGGAAAGCTAGCACCAGCAAATGTTGTGTTTAGAAGAAGTGATTTAACATGACACGTGACCTAATTTACCGGAGCAAAAGCTCACCCAGCAAGCCCTGCTTTACTTCTACAGGAGAGAAGTACTGTAGAGTCTGCAAGATGTTCAGCTGGGTAGCTACGTCAGCATGCCTCGGCTGCAAAGGAACAAGTAATAGGTTTATTGCATGCTGAAAAGAGAAGAACGGAAACACAGCGTTTCGGCCGTGAGGTCTTCTCACACCTGAAGAAGCCTCACACCTGTAAAAGGCTCCATGGTTTTCTTTCTTCTCTTTTCAACATGGAATACACCTATTGTCTGCAAGATGTGACAATTTCACGGTGTTTTGGAAGAAAACCTTTTTTCTTTGAATTCAAAATCAATCAGAATTTCAGCACGACACACCAACACTTTTTCTGTTTTAAGGAGATGATATTTTAAACCTGATAAAAATAGTAGGAAACACAAGTTTCTTGCTGTGAAAATTTAGATGGGGAAGTGTACTACTGGTAGCAGTGTAGAGCTCTCTGTGGTGGAATGCAAACACATGTTCTATGGGCCAGTGGCGTAATGGATTACGCGTCTGACTTTGGATCAGAAGATTGTAGGTTTGAGTCCTGCCTGGTTTGTGAGGCTTTTAAACCTCTCAGGTTCCTCGGTAACAGGTTGCCGTCATGTATATGAACTATAGAAAAGCATCTGCCACAACCCGTAAATTAGCACGCAAGTGCGGGCTAGTTAACACAGAACTGTATGGAGATCATCTCCAGCTCCGAGCTCAATTGCAATGAAAAAACATGCAGAACAGAACTGGAGAGCAGCTGAATTTGTGCTCAGTAGGGTGGGGAGGACTCAGCATTGCTATTGTTCTAATTGGCATGAACTGCAGGGGATCTGAATCAGAACACGTCACTTAGTTCGATCATTGCGTCAATATGTAGGCCACGTTAATATAGAATTATTACTTTGTCTGTCTCGTCTTTGTATATAGGTGAATGTCCCTGACAATTTCATGTTAGTTTTTAAGAACGACATTGGTGCTAATATATACATATATAGCATATAAGGAACACGTAAAAGTTTAGCCCATGCTGAAAAGATAAGAAAACCGCCACAACGTTTCATCTCGGAATAAATCTTTACTTGTTGTTTTGCAGCCTACCCATTCTGACCTAACTCCTCCCTTGAAATTCCCTAACAGATAAGGGTACGTAACGGCTCATGCGATGCTCAGTTGCAATTTGTCCCAAAACAAACAAGAACAGCAGCTGAGGGTTTGAGTTTGAACATGCACTGTATTAAAGCAGCTTTTATTTCCATTGATAAATGCTAGATATTCCTACAGAGATTCTCCAGGTAGTAAGCGATTCCTGTTTCTGTTTCTATTTCTGTTTCATATATATATACAGTATATATACAGTATTGTACTATTATTATATAATTGTTACACTGTGGCTGTGTTGTGTGTGTTAAGCTGCTGTTGCACTGCAATTTCCCTCACGGGATCAATAAAGTATCTATCTATAAGAAGACATTACCAACAACGACCACAAGATGGAGATATTGTCTAGACATTACCAACAACGACCACAAGATGGAGATATTGTCCAAAGAGGCAAGAAGGGCAAAGCCGCGATAAGGTAAAATCATTTTTTGTAAGAGATTGCTGTCAGAATGCACATCCGTATCCCAAACAGAATCTCTAGTAAAATATGATCATTTGTGAAACAGGCAATTGAGTGTCTGCTACAATATGATTGCTACAGATGCAGCCATTCAAAATGCGCGGGCGTACGCTGTACGCAGTCTACCACAAGTTACCGGTAAATACCGCGAGTTACCGGTAAATACCGCTAGCAAAATAATAGTATCCGGAATTTCCGCAAGGTGGCGCTAATAAAGCTCAACTTCTCATGTTTGAGCTGTAGCCATCAAAGTCTTTAATGAAGATATTACTAATAGTATTAATAATAAATGAACTTGGACAAGCTGTAAACTCAAAGTATTGCCCTGGTCCACATTATTTTTTTCATTGACCGTCTTTGTAAAAGTAACACCACAGCATTTCGCAATCACGCATTTTTTTCCAATCATGCAAAGTACAGTAATTTTTGAGAATCGATTCACCATGCCTTTCACATGCTCATAAAAGAGGTTGATTTAGGAACATAAACATATTACCGTATGCAAACTGTACTGTATACAGTTTGTATATGTATATGTATATGTAATGTCTTAACTGTGCCCGTTTAAGTATTGAATATTTATTTGGAATTTTACCACTGAAGGGAAATCTTAGTGCCTGAGCATAAAAAGAATAGGAGCATACTGCAACACGTGTGAAGGCCATAAACGATATTAATTTTGGAACATAAACATACAGTATATGGCTGGTCTCGGTACTTTAAAGAAAACATACACGAAACATGGTTTCATTATGACCAGAATCGGTCTTGAGATATTTTTAACTTGATTTACAGTATTTGAGAGGTATGTCTTGACACCGATACTACGTAAATACTCCTCACGTATATGTTTCTAGGTTTATATTATGCATTTCATACGGTCAAATTGCTTTTGAGCAACTGATAAGAAGCGCGAAACGGTATGCCCAGGGCGTTTTAGTTTTCGTTTTGTTTTAATGCAGTGCAGTGGATTGATTAGAGATATCAAGTACATACAAGTCATTTTTTAAATGTTGTAGTTCGTCTTGTAAAAATGTTACGAGTACATCATCTGTCAACAATTACACAGGTTCTGTTTCCATATTGCGGTTTTTGGTTACGTAATATTATTTTCTAATTTCACGTTGTGAATATATGATTTGGGCAAACAGAGCCGCAAAGAAGTACATTATGGGTTGTTGTTGTTTTTTTGCAGTTTTATCTAAAATAAGCGATGCTTAAACCTTTGTCTGATTCTTGTGAAACTATCCACACGACAGTTACCTAGGAGTTGACTTCAGTGATGTCACTGATGGGATGTTTCTAAAAATCCATCCTCTGTAAAACATCTTCTCTAGTTGTTCTGCATATGTATTCGCTAATGAAGCTGTGTGTTCTGAGCCTGGTTCTCTACATTTCTGTATGAACCAGCTTAGAGGGCTAAAGACAGCTTGTGTTTAAATTGAGTGTAAGGTAATTTATGCTTCTAAAGTCATGGTCAGCATTTATTATTGTACTGTGCTGTAAACTTCTTCTGTGCCTAATTACATTATTTTATAGTCGATAATGTTTCTGTAGTGCTTTTTCAGCCCTCAGCATGTGTCTGCGCTGGTGGTGCTGTGGGTTAGGTTCCTGACTCCTATGTCACATGGTCTGTGGTTGAATCTCATGGAACTATGACTTTAATTTTTAACAAACATTTCTTTGAAAAAATGAAACATTTCCCTTGGTCAGAGATTAAATAAAACCTCACTCGCATCAAAACAAATTTATATTTCTAAATATCACAACATGATCGAATTTACGTCTTTTTAATAACAATGAATAGTCACCTATGCGTTACAAAATAAACATTTATATTGATTTGAATCGCGTTTTGATTTAAATCGTAAACGCGTGTTTAAATATATGTGTTTAAAGGCGATATACTGTATAAAAGTGCTGATTCTAATGGAATGTGTTCGGCCGGGGATTCAAAAAAATTATTTTTTTTAATTGCGAATCTAAGGAAAATTGCAGTATAACTTTGTTCATGCACAAACAGTGGCATGTTACATTATAATTTGGGTGTCTCCTCTTGCCAGAAAGCTCTAAATTGCATTTTGAGTGCGGTTTTTGACTTTTTCTAAATTGCAACCCATAAATAAAGCTGATACAGTTTAGACTTACTGTATTCTAAACTGTATTACAACATCACATTGGACAATGCAACGTAAATTGCAAAAATGCACTTGGAATCTGTCCAAGCCCTACTACGAAAATTATTTAAACTGCGACACTTATCATTCATCTTTAAATAAACTTTATTTTATATAGCGTTTTAAGCGAATAGATAATTAGATTGCTCATAAACCTAATCGCTTTTTCTACATAAACACAGCGTGATTGCTCTCTGAAAATGCTTTTTTCTTTATATTTAGGCTCAGATTTCAACTATAGATCGTATTATTATGAACTTTCTTGGAAAAATGTCTTTTATGTAAACCATGTTTGCTATTAATTCATTTAGGGCTAAAATACGTTCATTGTCTTCCAATCGAGTCGAGTTGACATTGGAAGCTTGCCACGCCCGGACTGTTACACCAACGCATTAGCATGTTGAAGCGATTTCATTGAGGAGGCCATCTACTAGTTAACACTGTACTTCCTACTTTGAAAATACCTGTGAAATTGGTTTAATTCGTCACAGCCAGCACTCCGGCAGAGAGGGGGGTTGTACTCGTTAATGTCTGATGACATAAAAGTGGAAAGATTACAGATTTTAATCGTTTTTTTTCTGAACCAGGGAAAATCTGATCATGTTTCTCTATAACAATAATAAAAAACTTTATTTTCAATTATTTTACATATCCCGCTTGCACATCGCATGACTTTAATAAATCTATTCTTTATTAATACTAAATAAATAATACTAAAAATACTTCAGCAAAGAGGTCACTTGATTTTTGGAATAATTCCAAATAGCACAATGATCCACTGGCATTCCTGAAGTCTGTTTAGTGCATAATCTTCCAAATACAATCACTAAGCAATTATAAGAATTATACCATCCTATTTCTTTGTGATGTCCTGTAAAAACTAAACCTATTTTTATAAGGCTTTTACTCAAAAGATTTCCAAACACACAAAGCATTTGTGAAGTACTATAGTATTTCTAAAGGTTACTGGTACAACATCAATCATTAAAGCTTAACAATAAAGTTTAGATTGCTGACTATGGACTAACTACATTAACTAACTGCAATGCAACAGTATACATTTTACAAGAATATCTGGTTGAATTCTTGCATTTGTAGCCAATTTAATGCGAGAGAAATAAGCCAATTTAATTATTTCACAAAAAATAATGTGATATAAAATGGATGTTTTTAACTTTATTGTAGTGTTTTAGAAACTAATATGTCTTCAAAAATGGTTGTTTTTCACTCCTAGGAATGAAAGCTGTTGTTATATAATGTTTATTTTCAAATTTTGAAAAATCAAAGGATTCTAGCTTTCTCCCCTTGCAGGCATCGGACACAGAGAACCTCATGGTTTTCCTAAAAATCATTTTTTATGTTCCCTGGTGTTCCAAACTTAGTTTTAATCAATTTTAATTTGTTATTATGTTAAAAACAGGGTAATAAATTTCTAATTGGACTATAAATAATGTCATATTGTCTGCTATAAAACTGATGTTTTCAACTCTATTGTAGAGATTCTAGAATCAACTAATAGAGAATTGAAATAAAAAAGGGCATAAGAAAACATTGCCAACAACGACCACAAGATGGAGATATTGTCTAGACATTACCAACAACGACCACAAGATGGAGATATTGTCCAAAGAGGCAAGAAGGGCAAAGCTGCGATAAGGTAAAATCATTTTTTGAAAGAGATTGCTGTCAGAATGCACAACTGAATCCCAAACAGAATCTCTAGTCAAATATGATCATTTGTGAAACAGGCAAATGAGTCTCTCAGGTGCCCATTGCTCATTTTCAGACACATTTATGCAATACTTTCACCATGCGTTGAGCAATAGGGATTAAAGATACCAGAGGTAAGGTTTAAAAGTGATTCTGAGGTGCAACACATCAGCGATACAGCTAGGCATCTGAAATGCGGGGTTTGAGAGCCCTTCAGGGAACACCGTACCCTAAAGGTACCAGAAGTCCACTAGTATAAGCATTAAGTCACTGTCACCCCTGTTACAATGTGATTGCTACATATCTTCATTTCTTTGGTTTTTAAGGAGTAAGAGTGCAGGGGGTCTAAATCTGCGATCCAGTGTGTTGAAGTATTTCACAACACTACCTGTAGCCCGTATGGAAATAAATACTAATTCTGATTATTGCCCTGGGCATGTACCAATAAATCACTGAGCATATATCACTGTGTTGAAGCTAGAGACCTGTATGTAATATTATGGTGCTAAAATGTCATTTTCACATATATTAATGTAATAAATGATTGCTTATGCTTAATAAACAAATCTAATTAAAATAAAAACTTAAGTTTTGTATTTGTTTTGTACCATAGAACATGATTTTCTTTGTATTTCAAGCCCACAAAGTGTCCAAATGATGCACGACATGATATAAGGAAGATTATCACATGAAAAATCGGTATTATCTTTCTCATGAAAATGCATTCCTTTCATTACCTTTTAATTTTTAAAATGAACTCAAGTTGTGTATAATGTAATAATTTAAGTAGAATAGATTCTAATAATATAATGATCCAGTGTGTTGCACTACTTCACTGCTTCACTGTTCTATGCCGTATGGAAATAAATCCTCAGACTGCTTACTGCCCTGGGCTTGTACCAATAAATTACAGGAGCACATCTATATATCACTGCGTTGAAGCAGGAGACAGACAATCACTGCAAACACATCCTAAATACAGTGTTCCAGCACCTTTGACCTCATCCAGAACGTATCATTTCTTGAAAGGGATTGCTGTCTGAATGCACATCTGAATCCCAAACAGAATCTCTAGTAAAATACGATCATTTGTGAAACAGGCAAATGACTGTCTCAGGGGCCCATTACTCATTCTCAAGACACATGTATGCAGTACGTACACCATGCATTGAGCAAAAGGGATCAAAGACACCACAGGTAAGGTTAGAAGTCATTCTGACTATATTCTAAAATATTGGACTCATATTCTTATGATGGCAGACATGATGCTGCGTTTAAAACCGGGGTTAATGGGCATTATATGACTGTCAATTCTGTTTTGTTTTGGAGACACTTGGCTGCCTATATGGTACAGTGCAGCGTGAAGGAAACATTTTCCAAAACTGTGTCAGCTCAAAAGTCGTAAGAGAACCTCTCCAGCTGCTTTAACTCTCTTCATTTTTGTCATTTAATTGTCTGTCGGCACGATGTGGCAGCGTTGCATGACAACCCATCTCACCACGGAAAGGAACCTAACAGCTTTGGTAAGAGAGGAGAAAAGGACCTGGCCAGTAAGGGGCTCGAACCCACGACTTTGGCGTTATTAGCACCATGCTCTAACCAACTGAGCTAACCGGCCTCACGACAGTGATCCTCTCTGTGCAGCGCCTTTTACTTCTATTGACAAATGATAGCGATTCGAAGAGAGATCCTTCAGACCAGCAAGCAAACCCACGGCTATTTCGGTTTTCTATCTAGGCAACGTTGGTGTCTGCAATAGCATACATGAAAGCGTGATGCAATTTCTGTGGGTACATTTGTTGCACGTCATGCACAGTAAGAGTGTTTCTAACACCAAATAAAAAGTCAACAATTAACGATCACGCCTTCTCCTCAGTTAACCCACTGAAACCCTTGCTGTTAACAGTTCTTTACTGCGTGCTTTACGAGCACCTACATATCGTGTCGGTTCTTTCAGCTTTATTCATTAGGTTTTCAAAGGCATAAGTAGAGCACCAGAGGTCTGAAGAACTCATTTCCATGGCAGCAGGGCCAAGTGATTTAGCGTATTTATAGTACCAGGAAAGGAGAAGCGGCACTTCGCCTTTGCCACAGAGGCACAAGGATACGTGTGGCAAACGCCATAGTCGGCAGGATTCAAACCTGCGCAGGGAGTTCTCAACGGATTTCGAGTCCATCGCCTTAACCACTCGGCCACGACTACAGCGAGCTCACCCCCGCCGCATTCCTCCTATAATCTAACACGGAGTGCGAGGTGGCTGCGGAAACGTTTTCAAAGTCGCTCTCTGTTAAAAAAAAATAAATACCTTTGACAAAATACGTGCCGGCAGACAGACATGCCTCAGAGGGTTTAAGGCTGGCTTCACTTTCAAATGATAAAGTCTCCCCGTCCGGATGTCAAAATGCAACTTTGGCAGACAGAAAAAACATCAACAAACCACAAATGTGGACAAGGATTTTACAAGCTGCACCACACTGCACTTTCCAAAGCATTTACATTCCTGTTAGACGCAGGAATTGCCTTTGATTTGCGCGCTTACGAACGCCATGAAAAACGAAACAAAACTAAAGCCCTCAGCTCCTGCACTTGATTATAATGCCGTTACGTGTCGAAGCAGGAATTTATGTCATCCTACCACTGCAACACGGGGAATAGAGGGAAATGAGCACACGCTACGTACGTCTCAATCACTCCCTAGAGTCGTAAGGCGCATTGAAGGGTGCACCCCCATCATTAATCGTTGCGCCTCTGTGAAAGGAAAGCTCTTGAGCAGTCTTTGAAACAGCTCGGATTAAACACTTGATTGCTTCCATGTGCATCTGGAGCCCATTTCTAATTTTCACTTCACGCCGCCCAAAGCATTTCTAAAACATGAGATTCGCGTTTGGGAATGCGCCCTGCCCTACGAATAAAACAGGTCTACGGGTCAGAAACCTGCTCCACGGAAAACAGTTCTGTTGCGCTTTTGATCAAAGGGAGATTCGCTGTTCTTACTTTTTGATGACATAACACCCAAAGGGGCTTCTTTGGAGCTGGATTCCAACCAGCATCCTAAAGTTTCTTGGCGGTATCCTTTACAGTCCTCTGTTCGGTCGACAAGGGACAGAAGGGGGCAGCTTTCCTCACACACACAGTGCAATGTACTGTAGTGTTCCCGTTCATTGAATTCGCAGTTCTGCATCAGACCTCTAACTCGTTTCCTTAGCTTGGATTTAAGCCACGAAGCAGGCTTCTACTGTATAAGGAATCACAAACTATTTGAGAGGCCATCATCCCAGGGGGAACTGACAAAGTCTATCCCTAAACACCTAGCGCAATCTCTCGAGAGACTGTCAAAAATCGCTTTCTCCATTTCCGTTGCAAGTAAGTGAAAATGCGGTCTCAAACCAGAGCCACTTGGCAGCAGCGGCACGTAAATACTGTTACTGTCACTGCTCGATACTGACGTTAGCCTACTATACCATGTTCAGCCACCGCTAGGAAATGTACGGCTCTAGTACTGGAGCAAACAACAGGAGGGCCAAAGGCACACGGGCACACATGTCAGACATGGAGAGTGACGAGAATGGGACTCAAACCCATGCGTGCAGAGTACAGTGGATTAGCAGTCCATTGCCTTAACCACTCGGCCACCTCATCTAGGAAACTGGGCTGTCCAGACATGGGTTGCCGCGCTCCAGATGATCTTTTTCTTTTTTTTCCCTCGTACTCGAGGGTCATTTTCCTGTTCCACATGCGATTTCAACATTTTCCTTGGGAGATGTCAAGCCAGCAACCCACTACTGTGGTTCAGTGGCCATTGTGGAGTTCAGTGGCCCTGCTGTACACAGAATGCACATTGAGCTCCTTGGACATGAAAAGTTCCAGATAAAAGCCATTTGTCATCCTTTCTCTTGGTGTCGATGTTGCTATTGTATGTAAAGGTGGCAACTTGCTCAGCGAACAGGCGGAGCACACACCGAATGCAGATGTGTCTGAGTGGTGTGTCCAAGTGGCTGCAAAACGACAGCACTCCCAGGGCGCCGTGGCTTAGTTGGTTAAAGCGCCTGTCTAGTAAACAGGAAATCCTGGGTCCGAATCCCAGCGGTGCCTTTTTTGTTCTGTGTTCTTGAACAGAACTGGTCATTATGGACAACCGCCTACAGCTAGACTTAATTAAATGCAAGTATTCATTTCCTGTCTTTAACGCGACTTGTTTTTCTTAAAATGGATGCAACTTGCAAAACATGAAATACAAACCTTGCTAATCAGCGCAATCGGCTGGCAAAAAAAAAGAAGTCAGCAATGTTTTTTTTCTTTAACCTTAACCCTGCTAATGGAGAAGAGTTAAACAACTGAGTCTATGCAGCTTAAACGGTCCGCACGTCGGGTTCTTAGCTGAAAGGGTGGTAAATCCCGCTCACCCCAGTCCTTAATCTTTTAAAAGGATACAAAATTGAACCTAGTCGCCACATCACATACATCCTGTTCAATAATAAAAAGGTAACATCTATCCTCGCTCCAGAGTAAATCTCACGTTGAGGGCACCTTTTTTTTTCACTTTACCGTGAATCGAGCTCGGCTGCACAGAGGAGAGAGCAGAGCAATGAGGTCACGGGGACAGGGGAGTCACACGCTGGCGGTTTGAATACGCGGAAGATCACTGAGGGATCCACAGTATATGGACCCTCCGTGCGCCATCAGTCCGCACTCCGGACTCTGAATCCTGCCATCCGAGTTAAGATCTCGGCGGAACCTGAGGCGCAGTTCCTTCTTAAAACGTAATCTGGTGAGCATTTCTAGAATCGTACTTGTATAGATGCAGCCTTTAATGTGTTGCTAGGTTAAAATTGATGACTTCTTGTATTTCAGTAGGCAACTGCCCTCTTGATTTCAGATTTAATTTCTTTATTACAGGGGCGCTTTTATGAAGACAGAGTCATGTTCAGGTACTTTGCTTGATGGAGGAAGCTCATTTCAGACTCTGTGATCTGCTCACCTGGAAAGGTCTGCTGTACTACTACAAGAGAGAAGTAGAGTCTGGAAGAAGGGACAATTTTATGATTCTTTGGAAGGTAGGTTTTTTTTTCTTTGAAATCGAAATGAATCAGAATATCAGTGCAAAAGACAAACTCTTGGTTTGGTTTAAAGAGATATGGTTTTAAAATAGACAAAATGTAGAAAACAGGTGTTTCTCACTTTTGGAAAAGAATGGACCGGGGGTAATAGTTTACTAGTTGCAGTGCTGAGCTCATCGGGTTGCAGTCCCGCAATGGATAACGCGTTTGACTATGGATCAGGAGATTGTAAGTTTGACTCCTGCCTGGCTCGGGTCGTTTTTAAACGCATCGGGCTACTCCCCTAAGTAGTCTGTGCTACTTACTGCATTGTAATCGTACTCAGTAAGAGATTTCCTTCATGTAAATGAACTGCACCTGACAGCTTTAGAAAATCACCTGGGCTCAGTACGGTGCTGAGAGCTCAGCGTTGCTGTTGTTCTAATTAGCACGCACTGCATCGGCTATGAACCCGAACTTTTCAATTATTCCGATCATTAAGTCAACACGTAGTCCACATGAAAGGTAGAAACATTCTCTTGTCTGTCTCTTGTTTGTATAGAACTGAATGTCCCTGACAATGTACTGTTAGTTTTAATTGAAGAACGGCATTTGTCAAATATATCAGACACGTTTACGTAACTGCTCATGCGACACTCAGTTGTAATTAGTCAAGAAATAAAGTCGAACAACAGCTGCGGGTTTGATTCTGAACGTATCAGATTGGAGCGCCTTTTACTTCAATTGACAAATGATAGAGATTCGAAGAGAGATCCTTCAGACCAGCAAGCAAACCCACGGCTATTTCGGTTTTCTATCTAGGCAACGTTGGTGTCTGCAATAGCATACATGAAAGCGTGATGCAATTTCTGTGGCTACATTTGTTGCACGTCATGCACAGTAAGAATGTTTCTAACACCAAATACAAAGTCAACAATTAGCGATCACACCTTCTCCTCAGTTAACCCACTGAAACCCTTGCTGTTAACAGTTCTTTAATGCGTGCTTTACGAGCACCTACATATTGTGTCGGTTCTTTCAGTTTTATTCATTAGGTTTTCAAAGGCATAAGTAGAACACCAGAGGTGCAAACGCAAGATGTGTGGTTATCTGAAGAACTCATTTCCATGGCAGCAGGGCCAAGCGATTTAGCGTTTTTATAGTACCAGGAAAGGAGAAGCGGCACCACGCTTTTGCCGCGCAGGCACAAGGAGACGTGCGGCAGACGCCATAGTCTGCAGGATTCAAACCTACGCGGGGAGTCCCCAACGGATTTCGAGTCCATCGCCTTAACCACTCGGCCACGACTACAGCGAGTTCGCCATCGACGCATTCCTCCTTTAATCTAACACGGAGTGCGACGTGGCTGCGGAAACCTTTTCAAAGTCGCTCTCCGTTAAAAAAAAAAAAATACCTTTGACAAAATACGTGCCAGCAGACAGACACGCCTCAGAGGGTTTAAGGCTGGCTTCACGTTCAAATGATAAAGTCTCCCCGTCCGGATGTCAAAATGCAGCTTTGGCAGACAGAACAAACATCAACAAACCACAAATGTGGATAAGGATTTTACAAGCTGCACCACACTGCACTTTCCAAAGCATTTACATTCCTGTTAGACGCAGGAATTGCCTTTGATTTGCGTGCTTACAAACGCCATGGAAAACGAAACAAAACAAAAGCCCTCAGCTCCTGCACTTGATTATAACGCCGTTACGTGTCGAAGCAGAAATTTACGTCATCCTACCACTGCAACACGGGGAATAGAGGGAAATGAGCACACGCTACGAATCGTCTCAATCACTCCCTAGAGTCGTAAGGCGCATTGAAGGGTGCACCCCCATCATTAATCATTGCACCTCTGTGAAAGGAAAGCTCTTGAGCAGTCTTTGAAACAGCTCGGATGAAACACTTGATGGCTTCCATGTGCATCTGGAGCCCATTTCTTATTTTCACTTCACGCCGCCCAAAGCATTTCTAAAACAGGAGATTCGCATTTGGGAATGCGCCCTGCCCTACAAATAAAACAGGTCTACGGGTCTGAAACCTGCTCCACGGAAAACAGTTCTGTTGCGCTTTTGATCAAAGGGAGAGTCGCTGTTCTTACTTTTTGATGACATAACACCCAAAGGGGCTTCTTTGGAGCTGTATTCCAACCAGCATCCTAAAGTTTCTTGGCGGTATCCTTTACAGTCCTCTGTTCGGTCGACAAGGGACAGAAGGGGGCAGCTTTCCTCACACATACAGTCCAATGTACTGTACTGTTCCCGTTCATTGAATTCGCAGTTCTGCATCAGACCTCTAACTCGTTTCCTTAGCTTGGATTTAAGCCACGAAGCAGGCTTCTACTGTATAAACGTCTAGAGGAATCACAAACTATTTGAGAGGCCATCATCCCAGGGGGAACTGACAAAGTCTATCCCTAAACACCTAGTGCAGTCTCTCGAGAGACTGTCAAAAATCGCTTTCTCCGTTTGCGTTGCAAGTAAGTGAAAACGCGGTCTCAACCCAGAGCCACTTGGCAGCAGCGGCATGTAAATACTGTTACTGTGACTGCTCGATACCGACGTTAGCCTACTATAACATGTTCAGCCACCGCTAGAAAATGTACAGCTCTAGTACCGGAGCAAAGAACAGGAGGGCCAACACCGAACGGGCACACGTGTCAGACATGGAGAGCGACAAGGATGGGATTCGACCCCATGCCTTAACCACTCGGCCACCTCGTCAACAAAACTGGGCTGTCCTGACATGGGTTGGCGCACTCCAGTTGATCTTTTTCTTTTTTTTCCCTCATACTCGAGGGTCATTTTCCTGTTCCACATGCGATTTCAACATTTTCCTTGGGAGATGTCAAGCCAGCAAGCCACTGCTGTGGTTCAGTGGCCAGTGTGGAGTTCAGTGGCCCTGCTGTACACAGAAAGCACATTGAGCTCCTTGGACATGAAAAGTCCAATAAAAGCCATTTGTCATCCTTTCTCTTGGTGTCGATGTTGCTATTGTATGTAAAGGTGGCAACTTGCTCAGCGAGCAGGCGGAGCACACACCGAATGCAGATGTGTCTGAGTGGTGTGTCCAAGTGGCTGCAAAAGGACAGCACTTCCGGGGCGCCGTGGCTTAGTTGGTTAAAGCGCCTGTCTAGTAAACAGGAAATCCTGGGTCCGAATCCCAGCGGTGCCTTTTTTTGTTCTGTGTTCTCAAACAGAACTGGTCATTATGGACAACCGCATACGTCTAGACTTAATTAAATGCAAGTATTCATTTCCTGTCTTGAACGACTTGTTTTTCTTAAAATGGATGCAACTTGCAAAACATGAAATACAAACCTCGCTAATCAGCGCTCGCAGCTGGCAAAAAAAAAAGAAGTCAGCAATGTTTTTTTCTTTAACCTTAAGCCTGCTAATGGAGAAGAACCTAGTCGCCATATCACATACATCCGTTTCAACGATAAGAAGGTAACAACTATCCTCACTCCAGAGTAAATCTCACGTTGAGGGCATATTTTTTTCCACTTTACCATGAGTCGGGCTCAGCTGCACAGAGGCGAGAGCAGAGCAATGAGGTCACGGGGACAGGGGAGTCACACGCTGGCGGTTTGAACACGCGGAAGAACACTGAGGGATCCACAGTATGTGGACCCTCCGTGCGCCATCATTCCACACCAGACTCTGAATCCTGCCATCCGAGTTAAGATCTCGGCGGAACCTGAGGCGCAGTTCTTTCTTAAAACGTAATCTGGTGAGCATTTCTAGAATCGTACTTGTATAGATGCAGCCTTTAATGTGTTGCTAGGTTAAAATTTATGACTTCTTGAACTTCAGTAGGCAACTGCCCTCTTGATTTCGGATTTAATTTCTTTATTACAGGGGCGCTTTTATGATGAAAGAGTCATGTTCAGGTACTTTGCTTGATGGAGGAAGCTCATTTTGGACTCTGTGATCTGCTCACCTGGAAAGGTCTGCTGTACTACTACAAGAGAGAAGTAGAGTCTGGAGGAAGGGACAATTTTATGATGCTTTGGAAGGTAATGTTTCTTTTTTCTTTGAAATCGAAATGAATCAGAATATCAGTGCAAAAGACAAACTCTTGTTTTGGTTTAAAGAGATATGGTTTTAAAACAGACAAAATGTAGAAAACAGGTGTTTCTCACTTTTGGAAAAGAATGGACCGGGGGTAATATTTTACTAGTTGCAGTGCTAAGCTCACTGGGTTACAGTCCTGCAGTGTCACACCAGGGCCAGTGGCGCAATGGATAACGCGTCTGACTACGGATCAGGAGATTGCAGGTTCGACTCCTGCTGGCTCGGGTCATTTTTAAACACATCAGCCTACTCCCTAAGTAGCCTGTGCTACTTACTGCATTGTAATCGTACCCAGTAAGAGATTTCCTTCATGTAAATGAACTGCACCTGACAGCTTTAGAAAAACACCTGGGCTCAGTACGGTGCTGAGAGCTCAAGTTGTGTATAATGTAATAATTTAAGTAGAATAGATTCTAATAATATAATGATCCAGTGTGTTGCACTACTTCACTGCTTCACTGCTCTATGTCGTCTGGAAATAAATCCTCAGACTGCTTACTGCCCTGGGCATGTACCAGTAAATTACAGGAACACATCTATATATCATTGCGTTGAAGCAGGAGACACAATCACTGCAAACACATCCTAAATACAGTGTTCCAGCACCTTTGACCTCATCCAGAACGTATCATTTCTTGAAAGGAATTGCTGTCCGAATGCACATCTGAATCCCAAACAGAATCTCTAGTAAAATACGATCATTTGTGAAACAGGTAAATGTCTCAGGGGCCCATTCCTCATTCTCAAGACACATGTATGCAGTACGTACACCATGCATTGAGCAATAGGTATTAAAGACACCACAGGTAAGGTTAGAAGACATTCTGACTATATTCTAAAATATTGGACTTATATTCTTATGATGGCAGACATGATACTGTGTTTAAAACCGGGGTTAATGGACATTATATGACTGTCAATTCTGTTTTGTTTTGGAGACTCTTGGCTGCCTATGTGGTACAGTGCAGCGTGAAGAAAACATTTTCCAAAACTGTGTCAGCTCAAAAGTTGTAAGAAAACCTCTCCAGCTGCTTTAACTCTCTTCATTTTTGTCATTTAATTGTCTGTCGGCACTATGTGGTAGCGTTGCATCACAACCCATCTCACCACGGAAAGGAACCTAACAGCTTTTGTAAGAGAGGAGAAAAGGACCTGGCCCGTACGGGGCTCGAACCCCAGCCTTGGCGTTATTAGTACCACGCCAAAAAAAAAAAAGCGTCGACATTACCTCTTTCAAAAGGCTTCACGTTCCTAGTCACATTCCATGGCTCATTGAACCCTGGCTGTTTCCTCCAGCGGTATAGTATTGCAGTTAGACAGCACGATGCCTGCAAGACTATGTCGCGCTCTGACGAGACTGTCAAAAATTGCTTTCGCCGATTGTATTGCAAACCGGCGGAAGCGGGGTATTGGGAAAAGTTTTCAACTAGCAATAATCGCGCCTCGGCTAAACCTCACAGGCTACGATACTGCCAATGCGCAAAGCTGACGGTTGCCAGGCAACCGCGGGGATCCTATGGAAATCGTTATCAATCGTCTCATGGCATGTCGTTGCTGTAACGCTTCATATTTGTCGTCTTCTTCTTCTAGCTTGAGGTTTTAAAGAATTTCATGACAGACAAGGGCTCCGTCGGGAACAAAGGGCGTTGTGAGAAAACCGTTGCTTATTTTCAGCAGCAGAAATACAACCCTTTAAATACAAGATGACAGAACAATGACGAAGGGCATGCCGGGAGGAACTCATGCACTACAGAGGAAAGGGGGCGGGCACGTACAGTTCACATTCAAGCCACAAGTACTCTTCTCGGATGTTGCACAAACAAATCCAAACGTCCTGAAAGCATTGCAGCATGTTTGTGTCCCACTTCCCGTGGCTGCAGGACGACTGACACGAAGGGACAAACACAATCTGTGGCGTTTAGCGTGACATAGTCTTGCAGGCATCGTGCTGTCTCACTGCAATACTATACCGCTGGAGGAAACAGCCCGGGTTCGATGAGTCTTGGAATGTGACTAGGAAAGTGAAGCCTTTTGAAAGAGGTAAAGCACTGCACAACGGAATTGAGGGAGAATCTTACAGGGGATTCTGAGCGGTGTCTGCATACACGCAGTCCGATACGGGTGCTGAAAGCTTGAGCTACTCTTAATGTCATGCTGCCTTTCCTCGGAGTAAATCTGTTACATTGAAAGAATGCTTCTCGCAGGTTCAAAAAGGGACCCTTGTTAATTGGAGAAATCAATGATTTCGAATGAATTCTGTATGCGTTAAAAGACAGCTATACACAGAAAACATGCAGGACACTGCTCATGATGTTTCCCGAGCCGAAACACAGTGCGTTTTTCAAAGCCATCTGACAAAGCCCGCCCACTGAAAACTGCAGCAGATCGTGTAAAGACGTTCAACTTTGTAACTACTGCACGCACAGGAAGCAGAATAAATTCCTCTTTTCAAACTGTCAAAGGTTTGCTTTGTGAACGCTGCAGGACATCGCACAATCTCTTTTGAACGGGGACAAACAATTTCTTATGGGGCGCAGTAAGTACAGACGTTTAAAGAGCTCCACTCATGCCGACGATGCAGCATGAAGAAGCGCAACCTAACGTTTGACAGACAAAAGCCGGGCGCCGCTACGAGCAATATGAAATCAAACTGACAGCACACGGCGTTTCGCGCCGACTCAAAAGTGATCTCGACAGACGCTGTTCTCTGCATAACGCTGAAAGAGCGTAACAAGCTTGTTTCTTTCTACCATGATGTTACCATGACAAAATCTGTCTTTAAACACCTTGCTCAAAAATTGCTTTCGCCGATTGTATTGGAAACCGGCGGAAGCGGGGTATTGGGAAAAGTTTTCAACTAGCAATAATCGCGCCTCGGCTAAACCTCACAGGCTACGATACTGCCACTGCGCAAAGCTGACGGTAGCCAGGCAACCGCGGGGATCCTATGGAAATCGTTATCAATCGTCTCATGGCATGTCGTTGCTGTAACGCTTCATATTTGCGGCCGGACACTTCCCGCCCCCCAAAGAAAAGAGCGCCAATCAGACAGGCTGAGACCGAGGACTCGCAGAGCAGAAGGCCACAGTCGCCGTAATAAGAGCGATTGTGAGCGGTTTTGTTTTCTCTCTTTGACCAGCCCAGCTGCGCCCCACCCAAAGGCAGGGAAGCACAAAAATTGTATGGAACTCATTCATGCTCCTCTCCATGGAAATCTTTAGTAAAAGGCAAAAGATTTGTACGAGATGAAGAGAAACCAGAGTGCGTGGCTGGACAGCTGCAGGAGCCCAGGCCGCCTTCAAGTCCTCTGCCCTGCCGGTCGTGGTTGGCAATGCACCTGGCCTTACAAACGAGCCAGTGGGGCCCGTTCAGCTCCGGGCTCATCGCCTGCGGCTCTCTGCTTATCTGGCAGGGGAGATACCTTGATCAGCCTGTAGTTGGAGTAGTTGGATTGTTTTCTTGTTTTGTGGAAGCAGTGTTTGTTTTGCAGTTTGAGATGGCAACCTTTGGATCCCGCAAGAATGCTGTACGTTTTGAGCTTTTGGATGACCTCTTCATGGATCGTATGCAGTTCAGCAGAAAAGTGTTACAGAAGGAACTTGGTTTTGAACCTCGGCACTTGTATTTCATCTTCGCTCTCCCAGGTCAGAAAGCATTTGAGGTTGTTTTTGCTACCTATTCTCTGTTTGAACAATGTGTGGATGTGTTTGAGGCAAAAAGAGGGAAAGTTCCTGCCCTTGAGAAGATCAACTTGCAGCCTCTGACACAGAGAGAGAGGTTGTTATGTTCTCGGAAATGGCAAAGACGGAGGACATTCACACCTGGCTTAAGCAGTACTGCACCATCCACCATGGAACTGAGGTTAGAGATGTTGACGGTATAAAAACAGGAGCAAGGAAATTCGAGGTTCGCTTGCTACCGGACAATGTCAATGGAGGCTTAAGGCACCTGCCCTCTACAATCCAGCTGGGCGCCTGCAATGGCTATGTTTTTTATGTGGGACAACCAAAGGTGTGTCGGCGCTGTGGTGCTGTGGGACACCTGGCATCGTCCTGCACTGTGAAATGCTGCAAGACCTGTGGCAAACAGGGACATTAAGCCTCTGACTGTTCAATGCTGCCAAAGTGCAATTTATGTGGCTCGGAAGGACACGTTTTTAAGAACTGCCCTCACGCCTACGCCTATAAACTCAAAATGAGAAAGGATGAGGCAGTGCTTGTTTCAGCCAAACCGGCCTGAAAAAGCCAAAGCAAACAACAAGTCAAACAAAGAACCCTTGTTGGACAAAGAGTCTCAGCCTCCAGCCAGGATCAGTCCTGCTGTGGCTCCGGGGCCGGTGGAAGAGAAATCCACTACGCCCCCACAACCGCAGACTGCACCAGACAAGCACGAGGGTTTGAAAACCCCAGAGAACAGCGAGGACCCCTCCCCCACTCCTGCTCCTCAGAACGAGGGCCAGTGTGGGGCCCCCCGGTGGAGCGGGTCCAGCGAGGATACCCAGGATTCAGCGGAGCTGCTTTTCTCAGACTCTGCAAGTGCTACAGATGCCCTCCTCTCCTCCATCCAGTCCATCACGGAGGATCTGCAACAGCTGGTGGTTGAGGGGGAAGAGGAGACTGGTGCATCGGCTGCACCCCTTTCCCCTCGGTGCTCCCAGGAGCTGGACTTGAGGAAAAGGAAAAATGACTCTGTTTTCTCCCCGAGCGAGGAGGAAGGAGAGCATGGCGATGGGGACAGCTGGAACCCCTCCACCCCTCCTTCTACCCCCTTCCTTGAAATGGACTCCGTGAACGCTTTTACTGCTGCCACCCTGATGAAGGCTCATTCAGAGGATGGCTGGCAGGAAATTGGTAAGAAGAAAAAGAAAAAGAGAAGGTAACAGGTGAGACCGAAGAGAAATGTGTTTTGTAAAGACTGGTTCCACTTTCTTATGTAATATGGCTCTAAACATAATTTCTCTTAACACCAGAGGTATCAATGACAGAGTTAAATGCCAGTGTGTCTTTGATTACCTCCAGCAGAGAGAGGGAGATGTGTTGATGTTGCAGGAGTGTGCTTTAGCCTATCAAGAGAGGTATAAAAGCTTTGAAGATAGGTGGGATAAAGGGCCTTCTGTTTGGTCAGGGGACAATAACAACAGAGCCTCTGGCGTGGCCATTCTTTTCAAAGGATGGGCTTTCAAATTGAAAAGTATTCAGAGGGTCATAGATGGCAGGTTGCTGTGTGTGGATGTGGAATGGGGGACCGTTAACCTGCCGCTAATCAATGTGTATTGTCCTACTGACGTGGGAGGAAGGGTGGAGCTACTCAAGGCACTCTCTCCCCTATTGTTAAGTAGCACAGACGTGATAGTGGGAGGGGATTTTAATTGTATCTTAGAGCACACAGACAGGCAGTCTAGCTCTCCGATAAAATTGGATTCCAGCTCACTGGCCCTGCAAAACTTAGTTCAAGACTTTAAACTCTCAGACACATATAGATGTATATATCCCACAACAGCAGGATATACATGGTCAGGGAGGAATAGCAGCTCCAGAATTGACTATTGCTTTGTCTCAGAGAGAGTGAAAGTTGTTGGGGTCACTCTTCAGCCTGTCTTCTTCTCAGATCATCAGGCTTTAGGGTGTAGAGTGGAACTCCAGGGCGGGACTGTCTTTGGCCCAGGCCTCTGGAAACTCAACACAAAGCTGCTAGAGAACGAGGGGGTAGTATCCCGCTACAAGGAGAAACTATCACAGTGGCTGTCCTTGCAGTGTCTGTACGGGTCAGTAGGAGAGTGGTGGGAGGAGGTGAAGATGAGGACAAAGGCCTTTTTCATGGCTGAGGGAAGGAAGGCTGCTGCCAGACGGAGAGGAGTGCTAGCCAGGAAACAGAGGCAGCTGCAGCGTCTCTACACGATGCTGCACAGTGGCTTCGATGTGCTCGAGGATATCACCCTTTTAAAAAAGGACATCCGGAGCATAGCCAAGAAAGTAGTCGAGGAGTGCTGTTAAGAAGCAGAGTGCAGTTCTTGGAAGAAAATGAGAAGTGTACTCGCTTCTTTTTCAGGAAAGTGGTAGGCTCCAAGTCTGTCATGGAAAGTGTAGTTGATGAGGAGGGACGAGAGAGAACAGAGCCGAGTGCTATCCTCTCCTGCACCGAGGCCTTCTACTCAAGACTGTACAGCTCTACAGAGGTAAAGGATGAAGAAATTCATTTTTTTACCTCAAAGCTAGAAAACGTTTTGAGTGAAGAAGATAGGGAAGTACTTGAGAGGGATTTGACAGTAGAAGAGCTGAGACAGGCTATGGAGAGCTTACAGAAGGGGAAAACTCCGGGTGCTGACGGGCTCCCTAAAGAATTTTATTGCACCTTTTGGGATCTGCTTCAGGATCCGCTACTGCTCCTATTCGAGGAAAGCTATAAGACAGAATTGCTGCCTGACTCTTTAAGAGAAGGCACTATCTCTCTCTTGTTTAAGAAAGGAGCAAAGAATGACATAAAGAACTGGAGACCCCTCAGCCTGTTAGGCGTGGACACTAAGATCCTGTCCAAAGCCCTTTTCCTGCGCCTACAAAATGTAGTGGCCTCACTGGTAGGGAAAGAACAGACTTGTGGGATAGTAGGACGCCTGATGAGCGACAACCTGGCCTTGTTGAGGGATGTCTGTCTGTACTCAGAGGATCGCTCCCTCCCTCTGTGCGTTTTAGGTGTAGACCTAGAAAAGGCCTTTGACCGCCTAAACCGGCAGTACTTAACATCGGTACTTGAGCACATGAATTTTGGCCCCATCATGAGAAAGTGGATTAACCTGCTGTACACAGGTAGCAACAGCAGAGTAATGGTTAATGGCAATAGATCACACCCCTTTGAAGTCTGTTCAGTAGTGAGGCAGGGCTGCCCATTATCCCCTTTGTTATTCGTTTTGGCTACGGAGCCCTTAGCCTGTGCCTTGCGCCAGGATCAGGCCATTAATGGGATACCAGTGCCTGGAAGTGGGGGAGGAGAGGTAAAGACATCTCTATACATGGATGACGTCACCCTGCTCCTCTCTGACAGTACCTCAATTAGCAGAGCTCTGCAGTGTTGTGAGCGTTTCTCTTTGGCTTCCTCTGCAAAAATTAACAAATCTAAGAATGAGATTTTTTATCAGAACTGGAGGGAGCCAAAAGAAGGACATGATCTCAGGCTGCAAGAGAAGAGAATTAAGGTCCTGGAGAATTAATTCCTGGCTTGGCATCTCCCAAGGAAAATGTTGAAATCGCACGTGGAACAGGAAAATGACCCTCGAGTACGAGGGAAAAAAAAGAAAAAGATCATCTGGAGCGCGCCAACCCATGTCCGGACAGCCCAGATCCCTCGACGAGGTGGCCGAGTGGTTAAGGCGATGGACTGCTAATCCGTTGTGCTCTGCACGCATGGGTTCGAATCCCATCCTCGTCGCGCTCCATGTCTGACACGTGTGCCCGTTCGGCGTTGGCCCTCCTGTCATTTGCTCCGGTTCTAGAGCCGTGCATTTTCTAGCGGTGGCTGAACATGGTATAGTAGGCTAACGTCGGTATCGAGCAGTAACAGTAACGGTATTTACGTGCCGCTGCTGCCAAGTGGCTCTGGGTTGAGACCGCGTTTTCACTTACTTGCAACGCAAACGGAGAAAGCGATTTTTGACGGTCTCTCGAGAGACTGCGCTAGGTGTTTAGGGATAGACTTGTCAGTTCCCCCTGGGATGGTGGCCTCTCAAATAGTTTGTGATTCCTCTAGACGTTTATACAGTAGAAGCCTGCTTCGTGGCTTAAATCCAAGCTAAGGAAACGAGTTAGAGGTTTGATGCAGAACTGCGAATTCAATTAAGGGGAACACTACAGTACATTGCACTGTATGTGTGAGGAAAGCTGCCCCCTTCAGTCCCTTGTCGACCGAACAGAGGACTGTAAAGGATACTGCCAAGAAACTTAAGGATGCTGGTTGGAATCCAGCTCCAAAGAAGCCCCTTTGGGTGTTATGTCATCAAAAAGTAAGAACAGCGAATCTCCCTTTGATCAAAAGCGCAACAGAGCTGTTTTCCGTGGAGCAGGTTTCAGACCCGTAGACCTGTTTTCCCAAACGCGAATCTCCTGTTTTAGAAGTGCTTTGGGCGGTGTAGCGGCGAGGCTTATTAATAAGAAAGAATTAAGTGTTTCTGAGCTTTCCCAAATTAGGCCTCATCTCTCTGTTCATCTCTGTGGTGCAGCCACAGAGAAACTATTCATGCAGGCTGATTTAAGGTTTCCCTTGATAAGGGACAGCTCCCAAAGGGGGATGCACTTAGCTAAGCCTGGCTATCATGATCAATGGTCATCCATTGGCGCCTATCTGTCTAGGGAGTGCCAGATGGACATCTGGACTGCATTCCTAAGTGTCAGGAGTAAGTGACTCATATCTCACCTTGATCAACCAATCAGGGACTGGTAGGGCCGAGTAACCCACGTGGGACTCTGATGCCCATGGAACTTTCAGCCAATCAACGAGCTGAAGTTCCTCCAGGTAAAAACAGGCAACACAGAGAGCCTGAGAGATTCAGTGGGAATTCAGTAGAGATTTCTGTGGAGTTTTCTAAAGGGAATTCAAAGGAGAATTCCAGGGCAGGACAGCCCAGGAGCAGAAGGCTCCCAAGGGCAGGACATTCTCACAGCGCGCCTCCTGACCATCCTGAGACTCAGCCCGGACAACCACGGAACGGCCAGTGTGTCCGAGTGCCAGAACTTTCCTTTGTTCTAAGAGTCTAAAGCGGAGGTTGCCAGAGAGTAACCAGAGGATCCACCCGAGGTTAGCACCAGCAGCAGGCCTCGTGAACAGGTCGGAACTGTGGACAGTTGAATCACTATTCAGAACTAGCTCTTCATCAGGAACGAACCGGTCTTCTTCTTGACTTGCTGGGACCCACAGTCATCTTTTCTCCTGTGCACAAACTTTGCTAGTTAAAGCCAACACTAACTAGCCGGTCAGTGAGCATCAGCAGCGCACCGTCGCAACCCGCACAGCACAGCCTGGCACCTAGACAGAGAGCACGGATTGGACAGCAACAAGCCTGCAACTGTTTCTTTGTGCCCGCAGGAGATCTGAATCCCCAGAGATTGGATGAGTATTCAACTTCACTGCATTACTGCTCGCGAATTCAATTGTTATCCCAACCAGTTGATATCAATTTAATTCCTAAGAGTTATGTACTTGTTTTCAGTATCTAATGTAGAAGTTATTACCAGGTTCATTTATGAAATGGTCTAAATGAATGATATACTGAATGTATGTCCTCTTGATATGTGTAACACTTTGTAACTGACTGAATATATACCTTTTGTATTCTGATAACCCTCTCGATAAGATCTGTTCGTTTTACATGCATATTCTATGTATTGTAACGCCCTCGCCTGGTGGTGAGGAGGAAGCGCCCCTAGGCGCTCGTAGTACTGCTGGGCATGCTAGGAGTGGTAGCCGGAGTGCGGTCTACGCGAGAGAAGCTCGCCCCACACCCAAAGTCCGTCAAGGCCCCCTGCGCCCTGTGGGAGGCCTTGGAGGTAAAGGACGGGGTGCTGCGCCGGGGGTGCCGGGTACCCTCCAGTGGCGAGGTACGGTGGCAGCTGATGGTGCCTTGGTCGCTCCGCGGGGCGGTGCTCCGAGCAGTGCATGGCCAGCCGGGCGTGGGGCACTTTGGCGGTAAAAAAACCCTGTAGCGCCTCCGAGGCCATTTTTATTGGGGTCTTTGCCACCGGGACGTGGAGTGGTACTGCCGAACGTATGCAGTGTGCGTGGCGCAGAAGGGTCCCCCCGAGCGCTCTCGGGCCCCCCTCCAACAACACCAGGTGGGGGCTCCTATGGAGCGGGTGGGGGTGGACGTTTTGGGCCCGTTTCTGCGCACCGAGGCCGGGAACCTCTACGTCTTGGTGGCCATGGATTATTTTATGAAGTGGCCGGAGGCCTACGCCCTCCCGGACCAGAGTGCCCCCACGGTGGCCGATGCACTGCTGGAGGGGATGTTTGCCAGGCTGGGGGTGCCGGAGGAGTTACATAGTGACTAGGGGCGTAACTTCGAGTCCCAGGTCTTCGCCAGAGTGTGCCAGTGCCTGGGGATCACTAAGACGCGGACCACACCTCTGCATCCCCAGAGCAACGGGTTGGTGGCGCGGTTTAATCGTACGCTCACCACCCAGCTGGCCACCCTGGTGTCCCGGCACCAACGGGACTGGGACCGCCACCTCCCCCTTGCACTCTGGGCGTATAGGACCGTGGTCCAGGAATCCACCGGGTGCACCCCAGCCTCACTCATGCTGGGCCGGGAAATGTGAACCCCGGTGGACCTGGTCTTCGGCCCGTCGCCCGGAGACGGGTCGGCACCGCTGGCTGGACCGGACTACGAATGGGACCTGCGGCAGCGGATGCAGCAGGTGCACAGCTTTGCACGGACCCACCTGACACAGGCGGGGGTCCGGCAGAAGCGGCACTACGACCTGCGCTGCAGGGGGCCTGCCTTCCAGCCCGGGGACTCGGTTTGGGTGTACAACCCGCGCCGCCGCAAATGCCTCAGCCCTAAGCTGGCGCCGTCGTGGGAGGGGCCCGCTGAGGTACTCTGGGTGGTGGGCGAGGTCTGCTACCGTGTCCGGTTGCGAACACGGGGGAGAGTGGTGGTCCTGCACCAAGACCGGCTGGCCCCCTACCAGGCCCGGGAGGAGGAGCCGTGTGGGGAGGCTCTAGAGGACCAGCTGGGGCTGGAGCCGGCCGATAGTGGGGCGTCCGTGGGTCGCCAGCCGTCACCGTGGCCAACGGCTTCTCACACAGGGTTCCACAGCAGTTAGCCGAGTACGAGTACAGCCTGAGGGGGGTGTTCGACGTCGGCGAGACGCCAGACGCTTCAGGTTTTTAAGGAGTAAGAGTGCAGGGGGTCTAAACCTGTGATCCAGTGTGTTGAAGTATTTCACAACACTACCCCTAGCACATCTGGAAATAAATCCTCATAATGATTATTGCCCTGGGCATGTACCAAAAAATCACTGAGCATATATATATATATATCACTGTGTTGAAGCTAGAGACACAGAATAAGTGCAAACACATACAGTGTTCCTGCACCTTTGACCTCATCCAGAATGTATCGTTTTTTGAAAGGGATTGCTGTCAGAATGCACAACTGAATCCCAAACAGAATCTCTAGTCAAATATGATCATTTGTGAAACAGGCAAATGAGTCTCTCAGGTGCCCATTGCTCATTTTCAGACACAATTATGCAATACTTTCACCATGCGTTGAGCAATAGGGATTAAAGATACCAGAGGTAAGGTTAAAAGTGATTCTGAGGTGCAACACATCAGTGATACAGCTAGGCATCTGAAATGCGGGGTTTGAGAGCCCTTCAGGGAACACCGTACCCTAAAGGTACCAAAAGTCCACTAGTATAAGCATTAAGTCACTGTCACCCCTGTTACAATGTGATTGCTACATATCTTCATTTCTTTGGTTTTTAAGGAGTAAGAGTGCAGGGGGTCTAAATCTGCGATCCAGTGTGTTGAAGTATTTCACAACACTACCTGTAGCCCGTCTGGAAATAAATCCTCATTCTGATTATTGACCTGGGCATGTACCAATAAATCACTGAGCATATATATATATATATCACTGTGTTGAAGCTAGAGACCTTTATGTAATATTATGATGCTAAAATGTCATTTTCACATATATTAATGTAATAAATGATTGCTTATGCTTTATAAACAAATCTAATTAAAATAAAAGCTTACGTTTTGTATTTAACTTGTACCATAGAACATGATTTGCTTTGTATTTCAAGCCCACAAAGTGTCCAACTGACGCACTACATGATATAAGGAAGATTATCACATGCATATCGGTATTATCTTTCTTATGAAAATGCATTCCTTTCATTACCTTTTACTTTTTAAAATGAACTCAAATTGTGTATAATGTAATAATTTAAGTAGAATAGATTCTAATAATATAATGATCCAGTGTGTTGTACTACTTCACTGCTTCACTGCTCTATGCCGTCTGGAAATAAATCCTCAGACTGCTTACTGCCCTGGGCATGTACCAATAAATTACAGGAGCACATCTATATATCACTGCGATGAAGCAGGAGACACACAATCACTGCAAACACATCCTAAATACAGTGTTCCAGCACCTTTGACCTCATCCAGTACGTATCATTTCTTGAAAGGGATTGCTGTCCGAATGCACATCTGAATCCCAAACAGAATCTCTAGTAAAATACGATCATTTGTGAAACAGGTAAATGACGGTCTCAGGGGCCCATTCCTCATTCTCAAGACACATCTATGCAGTACGTACACCATGCATTGAGCAATAGGGATTAAAGACACCACAGGTAAGGTTAGAAGTCATTCCGACTATATTCTAAAATATTGGACTCATATTCTTATGATGGCAGTCACTTATGATAGTGACAGAGACGCTGTGTTGTAAAAGGGCGCTGTCTTTTGGATGAGATGTAAAACAGAGGTCACAGCGAGCTGAAAAACACGTTTTGAAAAGTGTGCTTTTCCTGCCCCAGAAGTTAAATGGGGGTGACCAAAGTTGCCCAAACGTGTTTATTTCTGCTGAAAAACCCGTTTTGACAGCTTCTGCACAGTGGGGTTAAGGGCTGACTCAGTGGGCTCTAATGAGCCAGGCAGCTACATTGGGATTCCAAGGTTTGAAAAAATACGTTTATTTCGAGCTGAAAAACAAGTTTTGAAAAGTGTGCTTTTCCTGCCCCAGAAGTTAAATGGGGGTGACCAAAGTTGCCAAAATATGTTTATTTTTCTGTCACTATGCTGGGGAATTGGGACCCGCACAGACCTCAGGGTGAATGCCCCCCCGCCGGCACCATTAACACCGCTTCCAGCTGGAAGCTTTGTTTTTCCCTGTAGCTCACCCTCATCCGGGTACTGACCTGGCTCACACCTGCTTAGCTTCAGTGGGTTTTCAGTTGCAAGTTGCAAGGGGATGCAAGTGATGGAGCCGCTCGCTGCGAAAGCTACTGCATTGGCCGGGAATCGAACCCGAGCCTCCCGCGTGGCAGGCGAGAATTCTACCACTAAATCACCAATGCTCAGTGCCTGGACCTTCAAAAAAGACGCTTTTTTGGTGCTCTGTGCAAAACGCGTCGACATCTGCTTCCAGCTGCAAAATGCCATTTGCAGACGCTGAAGAATTTATTTCCAAGGCAGCGGGTACAAGCGATTTGGCGTTTTAAAACCACCAGGAACAGCAAAGAGGTGCGCTTCTTTGCTTGCGCCAGAACACAACGACAGGAGGTGGACAACGTAGTCGGCAGGATTCGAACCTGCGCGGGGAGACCCCAATAGATTTCTAGTCCATCGCCTTAAGCACTCGGCCACGACTACAGCAAACCCCGCCACCGCTGCGTTCTTGCTACAATCTTACCTGGATCGCGAGGCGCCGGCGGAAGCCTATTTCAAAGTCGTTCTCCGTTTCAAAAAAAAAAAAACATTTCCAAAATACAAGCCTTGCAGACAGACACGCCTCAGAGGACTTAAGGGTGGCTTCATGTCGGAATGATAAAGTCTCCCCGTCCGGACATGAAAATGCAACTTTGTTACACACAAAAAAAGACTTTCAGAGGCTTCCCGGATGTTTCCACCAGATTAAAATATTCACCGACGCAATGTCCATTCTGGAAGTCTGGTTGAAGCGGTTGAAGCGGTTTAGTCGGGATTTGTTCACCGTCCGTGTAGAGAGCCAGAAAGTTAATGTTGTAGTGTTTAAATTTGAAGGGGTTTTGTGTAAAACTGCCGCTGAATGCCGCTTTGTCCACAAACCCCAAAATTACCACTTTGGGTAACTGTCCGAGAAAGAGGTTTTCTTGGTTACACACATGGCTCCCTGCAGGCAGGCTGAAGACTTTCATCTGTACGCGGTCTATGGGGTATTTAGGTATTTAGTGGTGCGACCGTCAGGAGTGCTTCGGCGTTCACAAACAAAGATGCAGAGAGTACGCTCAGTTTGTGTTCTCCGATGTTGTTCATTAAGCAGAAAGCATCTCTGTTGCGCGTGAGTTTTATTTTCAGGTCTACGCCATTCAGTAGTCCCAGTGGGCAAAAGACGTATAATATACGTCTATTAAACGCATACCTTAGACGTCTAAATGTGGTCTACAATTCGTCTAGAATGAAATTCTAATATACGTCTAAAGTTATACGTCAATTATACGTCTATGTTTAGACGTTCATTATACATAAATGGTTGGAGTTCTATTATACGGATAAATTTAGAGGACTATTATACATATATGGTTGGAGTTCCGGATAACTTTAGAGGTCTATTATACGGATAACTTTAGAGGACTATTATACGTATATGGTTAGAGGTCTATTATACGTATACCTTTAGAGGTCTATTATACGTATAACTTTAGAGGTCTATTATACGTATATGGGTAGAGGTCTGTTATACGGATAACATTAAAGGTCTATTATACGTATATGGGTAGAGGTCTATTATACATCAAAGATAGATTTTATAGGCGTAGAAACAAGTAAACCAAGCCAATGATTAGGTTTAGAAATGTATTCTGAAAATACACATTCACACCTGAAACATATGTATTTCAAATTATACATTGTATACAATCAATCAACAATCAACATATGGGCAATAATCATAAAAAACACAACTAGTCTTAAACTTCAGCTACAAATTCTGGTAACATGGCAATATACAGTATAGTAATGACAAACACAAAACTAATTACATTAACACACTAACTCAAAACCACATTTTGATTCAAATATACATTTTAAAATGTACAACTTCTATATTTCCAAGAAAAAAAATATTACAATGGAAGTTAAGACGATTTTTGTCCACTATTTGCAAACCCTGTCTAATTGTCCTAACAGTTAGAACCAAAAACCTATTATTTTCAGTGTCCAGATCTCCTGGCCCCCCGTCTTTCATATGCATTCTTCAAGTAACACATTGCATGCTCCTTTATTTCTTTTTCTGTTGATGTAGGGTGGGACTTCAGCACCGCAGCTAGGAGAAAATTGTATAATATTACTTCCCAAATAAATGATGATTATCTTCTTTAGTATAATCTAAAAAGTGAACGGTTTACTTAGCTCAAAACTGAAATAAATGTATAAATGTATAAAATAAAATCTTGGGCTCACTAAGAAGCCCCCGCTGGATGCTAATCTTTCTGTTGTTGTTGCAGGTCCTGCGCTGCTTTTGAGCCGACAGAGCTCGTCCTGATCTGTCGGCACAGCCCAATTGCAAATGATCGGCTCCGCATACAGAAGGAACGTGCGTTTGGTACAAGAGTGCATGAAGGCACCGGAAATACATTGGGAACAAATGACCGGTCGCTCAATACCTCTGTGAAGTACAGGAGCGTGCAAAACGAGGCTGTTTCCGCCCGGTCTCGAACCGGGGACCTTTCGCGTGTTAGGCGAACGTGATAGCCGCTACACCACGGAAACCTGCAGGGACTGCTGCTGGTGTCTCGCTTGCGTTTCGGGCTGAGAAAGGGACGCGTCACTTTAGGCAGGGGGCGCTGGAGAGAGGAACAAAGGGCGCGATGAAACAAAACACCGAAACCCGGGATCTTTAGATCTTCAGTCTAACGCTCTCCCAGCTGAGCTATTTCGGCGGTGCACAGAGCCCACAGCCACCTGCTCCAGCCTTCCTGTGTTGCGGCATGAGCGCACCAAGAGTAGCGGGAGAGTGTTGCAGGAACGTCACTCAGAAGGAAAGCCACCCAGGTGCGCCCTCTGAGCTCTGTCCAGCGCTTCTTCCTCGCATGGACTCCTGCCTGCGACGGGCAGGAAACAATTAGCAAGAACAGAACAACACCCCATGGGTGTCTCATGACCACACCTTAGGTTGTGACACGTGCAGGTGTGAGGGGTTGCCGGGCTACTTTGGAGCAGAGCTTGGGTGGAGGGAGGGCGGGAAAGCAGACAAAGAGGTGACACCTCAAGGTCTGCACGATCACAGCTCTCCGCCGCCCCAGGCTTCCGCTTGATAAGCTGCTGGACACACCCGCCCCTCCTCACACAGACCGTGGAAAAGCCCCCGAGTCGGAGGGCTCTCTCTTCCTCCCAGGAGCTCTTGGACACGACGCACAGACAGGGTGCGGGGAGCCGCCGCCTGCAAACACGGCTCCAGGCAGGACTCCACTCCGTAGGAGCCGCAGAGCAGAGGAGATGGGGGCAGCTTAGCTCCTGTGCAGAGACCTGAGCTGCTGTTGCTGCAGACGCTGTCTTTTCTGCACTCGGGGTAGGAGTGAATGTTGAGTTGCCCTTAGAAATGAAGCAGAGTACTTCAACGGCACGGGTATGTGTGTGTGCGTGCGCCCTGGTGATTCTGGGAGACAGATCGAACCTGGGCTAAGAGAGAGGAGGCTTAGCCCTCTTCCATTTGCTACTTCAAAGTTGTACAACCCATTTGTATCTGCTAGGCGGCGCAGTTGTCGTGCACAAAGAACGCTTTGAAAAGCGTCCAAAGCAAGTCATTCCGAGTTGGTCGTTTGTGTTTTCCGTTCAGACGCGAAATGCTGAAATGATCTCTCGGCTCCTCGGTTGTCATTTCTGCTCCGTAAAGGAATCACAGCACGCGTCGCCTTCCAGCACGCTGGGTCGGGACACGATGCCGGGGGTCGGAGCGTGTGATGTCTTCCTCGTTAGTATAGTGGCAAGTATCCCCGCCTGTCACGCGGGAGACCGGGGTTCGATTCCCCGACGGGGAGTAGCTTTTCTTTTACCTCCTTAGAGAAAGGACTGCCTTTCACTTCTCTGTTTTCTAACACAGCGTCGTGCACCTTTTCATTGCTCTCGCTTTCAGAGCCTCCGCACGGCACACGACTCGACATCAGGAAGCATATTGAAGTGAAAGCAGGGAGCGCTGCGACATGCACTGTGCAGATCCCGCCACACTAAGAGGTGAGTGGGTCTGTTCGATGCACAAAGAACGCTTTGATAAGCGTCAAAGGCAAATCATTCCGAGTTGGTCGTTTGTGTTTTCCGTTCAGACGCGAAATGCTGAAATGATCTCTCGGCTCCTCGGTTGTCATTTCTGCTCCGTAAAGGAATCACAGCACGAGTCGGCTTCCAGCACGTTGGGTCGGGACACGATGCCGGGGGTCGGAGAGAGAGATGTCTTCCTCGTTAGTATAGGACCTGTCACGTGGACCTGTCACCTGTCCCCACCTGTCACGCGGGAGACCGGGGTACATCAGGACGCGCATTGAAGTGAAAGCAGGATGCGCTGCGACATGCACTGTGCAGATCCCGCCACACTAAGAGGTGAGTGGGTCTGTTCGATCACAGCGCTAGGCGAATCCCAAATCCCCTTTTGTGCGTGGCGACAGAAGAAGTCTGGTCTGTTTCCGCCCGGTTTCGATCCGGGGACCTTTCGCGTGTGAGGCGAACGTGATAACCACTACACTACGGAAACTGTGGTCAGATGTGCCCAGCGGCCCAGCGCTGAGCTTCGCCAATGCGATTCAGCTGCTTCCAGTGCCTTTATTGGGGAGCGCTGATGGACCGTGCTCTCTCTCCATAGACCAGCACGCCTTATGTTTAGATCCATATTACATAAGAAAGTGGAACCAGTCTTTACAAAACACATTTCTCTTCGGTCTCACCTGTTACCTTCTTCTTTTTCTTTTTCTTCTTACCAATTTCCTGCCAGCCATCCTCTGAATGAGCCTTCATCAGGGTGGCAGCAGTAAAAGCATTCACGGAGTCCATTTCAAGGAAGGGGGTTGTCGTGGAAATTTAACTATCAAGGAAGCCACAAGAGAGAGTTCTCACCTGAGTAAGGTCTTTATTTCAATATTGCAATATTGGGAGCCCTGCTGCCACTTCGCAAAGTGCATCAGAGACTCAATTAGTTACAAGCAGTACAGGGCTTTTATAAGACGTTGCGCTGTAAAAAAAGTTCAGCACTTGGTCCCTTCTAAAACTTCCCCTTTCTCTAAAAGAAAACAAATTACCTCATAGAGCGAGAGAAAAACACTAGATTTGTTATTGAAAGTTTATCAGTTACTTTCAGCTAATTCTAATGACCCAGACAGCATATATTGTTTTGGTACATTGTCTTCTAAACTAACCTAAACAGTGTACTTTGTTGACGAACTGTTTTCTAAAATTCTGCACGTACTGTAGCATAGCAGTTATATCCTTGAAATATTATCTAAAAGCACCAATATATTTTTTTGCAAAGCTCTCTACATTTTTAAGAATCAATTAACTCATTAGATTTCCACTACAATTCCCTCCTTTTTATTCTTGAAAATGATTAAAAGTTAGATTCTTCATATGGACTCCCAGGAGGCTCCCATACTTCAGATTCTTCCGTTTTTATCAGAACATACTGATGCGCAAACATATTCATTATCATATTGCGAAGCATTGGAATAATACAAGTCGAACAGCAACACAAAAACAGGAAGACAAGTATCACAGCTACTATAATTGGTGTTAGTAACTTGAAAAAACACATTCCCCCCGGCCCAAACAGTGATTCTAACCAAGAGAGAAAAGCAGGTGTATCTTTAATGCCTCTTTCTTTGTCCACCTTGTCTCTCAGTTCTTTCAAATGTTGAATAGCAAGCGTAAGATTTCCGTAATCATTTTCATTTGCTGGAATAAATGTGCAACAGGAGTCTCCTATTAAAGCACAGACTCCTCCAGATGCTGCATTTTGTAGATCCAGCACGAACCTGTTCTGAAGTGCCATTAATCTAACTCCCCTTAATTCTTGTTTGATAGCGTCTAAGCCTTCTAACGTGATGTTAATAAACGAGTACATTTCATAGCGAGTAATTTGTAACCAGCGGGCATTAGCTACTGCCTGAATACTCAGTCCTGAGGAAAAAATCATTTCAGCTGCAGTAAATAGTCTATGGTCTTCTGGTACTTTAGAAATATCTGGACCATATCTGTCAGCCCAACTGAGAGCGCGTTTAACCCTTGACTCCCTCTGAAGGGGCTTCATTGAATTTAACAAGTAAGAGTTTACTGGGACAATGAGAATGGAGTGGTGTAGCGTGACTAGAGCACACACTCCTCTCCACTGGGGAGGAAGGCTATCATAAACTTTTGTAGCACATTGCCAATACCAATCCATCAAAACCATAGTTCCATTAGATAAAGTATGGTTAGTAACCGTGGCGCTACAGCCTCCTGTTCTTCCTACTGAGGGGCCACGACCTTTATTCTCATAGCAATAAGAGTGATTAACCTTAGAAGGCAGGTAAACTGCTATTTTAACAGGAGAATCAGTCCAGGTAATGTGATTCTTTAGGTAATCCCACAAAGGAGGACATTCTGCTTTTTTACTGGTAACATTGAAGTGAATAGCAAAATGCACTGCTGGATCACTGGGAGAAACAAAGCCTAATGCTACTGTAGTAGACTTATTTATCTTCAGGCCGGCTGCATATGGATGCCCCTTTGAGTAGGTCAAATACGTTATGGTGAAGGTGGGAAAAGATCTTGGATCTGGCTTTGGAAATCCTGCCACTAGACTTATGCATTCAGAAATGTGACTATCAACTGGTCGGGGGAAAAGTTGCATGGGTGAGGCTGTAGAATGAGGCATTAAAGCACATACATAACAAGATGCATTAAATTTCTTTAACTTTACAGTATAATTTATAAATTTGTACCACAAATTACTCATATCCCCCTCATTATCAGTTTCATTCAGCCAGTTTGTATACAAAGAGGCTTCACGTTTAGATTCTTCCTCTTTCTGGGTGGTGACAGGCTTCCACATAAAAAGGAAAAAGGCTGTGCACATCAGTCCCAAGCAGGTGATCCCCATCTATCCCTGTGGAGACATCACTCCTGCTCTTTGCTCAGTTCGTTTGTGACCTTTTTACAGTGGGAAGCATGAATTCAGGGCACCTGGCACGGCCCCCTCCACCTGAGTGAACACCATTTCTTTTTCCTGTCTTTCACCAGAATCCAGTCTCCTTATTCACGCATTAGTTCTTACAGCACAGGTAAATCCCTGTGGGCTGGAGCCCAGCATTTTTCTTAGGGTTTTTTTTACAAGATTGGTCAACAGCTGGGTAATAACTCTTAGAAAAATCTACACATTGTTCCACTGCCTCAGCTGTGCCGTTTTGCAGAACAATTCTAGCTGAAGTTGTAAAATTTCTCTTTGGTCAGTTCCTGCAAAACATCTTATTAAGAACAAACAAACCATAATAATAATGTGCATCTAGGGGAATCACTCCCAAGGGTAACCCCCCTTAAAACTATATTGTTCTACCCATCAGGTTCTGCCACTAGATAAGAGAACCTTTCCCATGAAATCATTTTTTGACCTTCATGATCCCTTCAGGGCGTACAATTAGCACAGAAGCAGCAGCTTTAGTCCACATGTTTTTCAAGCAGGTTATTAACAGTATGATCATAACGAATAATACCAGACACACAAATATGTATTGAACCAGAGACCCTCTCCAGGTTCCTAGCACAGACTGTAGCCATGCACCAATGCCCCAATTATCTGGATTATAATTATGATATATATTTTTCTTCATCATAGATGTGCTTTGCTAAGTCATTCATTTGCTAATAATTGTCTAGAATACAAGTACTGTTTAGTCTTTGCTCACCTAAACAGCTGTCTATCACCCTAATAGAGAATGGCCTAAAACTGTGATTATAGCGAGGAGCATACAGTTATTTCCATTTTAATATATCTGAGTTACACTCAGACTAAAAGAAGGGCTATTTACCCATGCCAATAAACCTAAATAATCACCTCTATCAAAGGGGATTACTCCCATGAGCATCTTCTATAGCAATACAATCCCAACATGAGCTCTGATTATTATTTGTGGCTGACTGATAAAGTATTGATTCCATATCCCCATTTTATCAAAGTAAAACTCATTACACTTAACAGGTACACTGTCGCCCCCCCTCAGGAAGCTCAACAAACACAGAAACAGTTACAATATAATAATTAATGTTCACTCAGTCTCTGGTGCAGTGGTTCGGTGTCGGCGCAATGCGTAGATCCAGCGATCTTGTCCTGTCACTCAGATGGCAGAGTCGGTAGTCAGTTGCACTTGATATGGTCCTTCCCAGCAGGGTTGCAACATCTGGCAGGGTATATCTTCCTCACCATACCCACTCGCCAGGTATCAGGTCGTGTCTTCCCTCTACTGGAGGTCTCCAAGTGTCCAGCACCTGTTCACCAGCCCCATGCACCACTTCAATTAACAACCTACAATATTACAATAGAGAATTAGCAAATTTAACAATCCATTAGCCAAATTCATCCCTCCAGGAAGTTTTGTTGATTGGCTTGTGATGATATCAAACAGGCTCTATTACACAGTTCTGTTTGATCCAGCCCGCATTCCATGGCGTTCCTTCATTCTGATGTCTAGTCGATCTTTTAGAGTTCTGTTCCTTCATTCCACTGTTCCAGCAGACTGAGGGTGATCTCAGTCCATCTCACCCCGAATAATCCAGCCACAGCCTGTCCCTTGATCATAATACAAGCGGTAGGTCAGTGCCCACTGAGGGCTTATCTCCATCATCAAGTGTTTGGTAGACACAGAGGCAGTGACAGCAACCCACTGGGAAAACAGATGATAAGAGCCAAGGTTTCCCTTTACAATTGTAAATTGTAAACATTTGCTACTGCGTGAAAGGTTTCTCAGGAGCAGGCCTTTTGAGCTGTAGCACCTGCACCTGAACTGTAGTTGAGTTCCTTTGATAAGCATCACATTGAGATACCACATAAGTGGGTACTGCTTCAAACACGGTCCCCACCCAGGTGTCCGACAGAGTGCATTTGTCGAGCTATAAAGGGCATTAGGCTGTGAGGGCATGCAGAGCGTCCAGTGTGCTGGCAGCACCACACTCTTTTCTAACCATGTCCTTTTCTCTGCTTTAGAGGCCTCAGCCTGAATATCCTGTAGCTGTCCCCTTTTCACCAACAGAGGTCTCACAGGGGTCTCAGACTCCTGTTCTACGAGTACTGCTCACCTGACAGCTACATCTGCAAAGTTGTTCCCTCGAGTTACTGGAAACATTTCTTTATTATGTGATTTACACTTTACCACAGCTACTTCAGTCAGCAGCTGCAAAGCTTCTAACAGTTCAGAGACAAACCCAGCATTCTTAACTGGAGTCCCTGCCATGTTGGGGAAATCCCTATTCCTTCACTGCCATCCAAACTTGTGGCATACACCAAATGTATATATACAGTCTATATAAATTGCTACAATTTTCCATTTAGCATATTTACAAGTTTCAATTAAATCTTTTCATTCGGTCTGCTAGTTCTACACCAGATTATTCACAGTTTATACAGCCAGGCAGGTAGCCTGCACAACACATAAACACGGCCCCTTGGCCACCGGGCCACCCACCAGACGATGCCTATCTCCATGCTCCTGCACCAGCACAACAGCTCACGACCCATTTCTTTCACTTACATACAGATTACATACAGATGATCCGTCTGAGGGAATCCAGTCCAGAGCCAGTGCCTGCAAGAAAGCTTGTTTCAAAACATCAAAAACGGTTTCTGCTGCAGGGGTCAAGGCAATTTTGTCTTTAGACTGCACTACCCCCCTTAAACCAGTACGTCACTAGACAAGCTCGTTCTGAGAAGGCATTCACCCTGGCTTTATCATGTAGTTGGTTTTATACTCCTTTTTTTCCTCTCAAGATCCAATACTTGGAGTAGTCCGGCCTTATGGATTCCCTCATTAGGTAAAACAATCACAATATCACATAACTCTATTGAGTTAGTTTACATAAATGCTATTTCATGCAGTTATTCCTTATAAAATGCTGCAGTCTGGGCCTAAAATAGGTCTGGGGTGTCCCCCACCCACATCAGTAGTTGAAACTGTACATCTTTACCCAAGCAGACTGTGACAGCTTATATTTGCTTTAAACACAACCCTTACACTCCTTCTCCTGTAGCCTCCTGTTATCCGTTAGAAAACGTTATATCACATCTTTATGCTGTTTTAGTCTAAAAACAGGACAGCTGTGCTCCTGTGCCCCACAGTTACTGCACACTGTAAGATTATTTCACTTTTATTTAAATCCTGAGATAAATTTAGGAAGGCTACAGAGGGGCTTACTAGATTAAAACTGTTAGTTCACACACGGCTCTCGTTTCAGCTTCTGACAAGTTCTTTAATTGTGAAATCAAGCCTCTTTCTTACAATTTCTCCAAAAAACACATTTTTTTTTTTAGTAACTGCACACCAGCTTATTAGTAGTTCTGTCTTTGAGGTTTTATATCTCGGTATAACATTAAAGTCGCACAATAATTTCGACAAACTGGCGGCTCCCTTTTCTCCTCCTTGGGAGTCTTTTTACCACCCATTTGCAGCGCTCGCAGTTCTGCATGCATGCTTCGCGAGTTATTAAATCACATCTGTCTCTGTTCGTAATATCAGGAAAGCATAGTTGCACATTCTTGGCAACATCAGGTTTTAACCCACTCAAGTAAATTTGTTTTATTACTGTGGAAGTATCTTCATTCACTTCCTTTTCATCGGCTAACCCCGAGTATACTATCCATAAAGCTATAAACCTTTCTGTAAAATCTGAAAACATCCTCACTTCCTTCTGCTGACATGCTGTTAATTTTCTCTAATCAGTTTTCGGTGGGTAATGCTCTTTCAAAAATCTCCACACTAATTCCCACCCTTCTCCCAGATTCTCTCTTAAGGCGTTCTATTTCTTCTTTTGCTTTCTCTTTTTCTACATATACAACTTCGTTTCGTTCAGCCATTGCTTTTAGCTTTTCCATCAGGGATTTTTGCGTCTCATCTATGATATTCTGTTGAATTCTCAAATATTCCTCTAAATATTTTTATCCAAAGGTTCATACACTTTTCTACATTCCTGTTCAGCCTAAATTCCGTCTGACAGTCAATATTTCTTTTAAGTTTCACTTTGGATTAATCAAACTTTTTTTTCCTTCACACCAAACCATTTTCACGTCTCCCACGCGCCCCGCGGAATCCCCCAGTCGAGACAAACTGACGAACTATCACAATTCGGGAACACGGACCAGGTTCCAAATCCTGGCTTTAAACACACAGTTGAATCGAGTTACCATTTTCGGCTCTTCCTCGAGTACAGTTCTAGTTGCTACCTTCAGCCGTACTGCAGTCGTGTACCAGGATGCAACACCTGGATTTTTTCGCACGGGCAGGGCGAGATGCTATTCCTTCAGCAATCCCTCCTTTTCTACCCCACCTTCACAAAACAGGCATCTAAAACACATACACCATTAACTCATTTTTCTGTTGTACTCGCTTCAGCTTCAGGAAAACCCTGAACCCACCACAGCAACATGGAGAGGACAAGGGACTTTTTAGAAAAGAGGAGTCCTTACCTCTTTTTAGAAGCGGCCGCCTAACTTTTCCTCCCCATGTCCGTGTGGTTTAATTTAGATGGATACTTCTTCATCATTTGGGTCACGTATCCGCCAATCTGCCTCCTCCTTTTTAGAGGATGTTGAAAACCTTTAGGAACAATATGATCTAGCAACAAGGTTATGTCACTGTAATTAGGCTTAAGACAATCAAGAACAAGGCGCTTGCCTTTCTTCTAAATTCTTTACGATCATCAGGCAATTAAGGAAAAGACTTAACTAATGCAAATAATTCACTAGGAGACCAATGTCAATGTACTGTACATATGGTGGAGTTCTTTCTGGACCTGAAAAAGTGCACATTGGTATTTCACAAACAAGTGGCTCCGGACCGCTTTCTAATTTCGGTGGAGACTTTTTCTTTTTAGTACGCATGGCCATGACTTTAGCTGCAGTTTGCTGTTCTTTAGTTTCAAGACTAGTCTTTTTTTAAGCTTCCCATTATTTCTGTGATTCCTCTTTCCATTAAATAAGTTTTCCAATTCATTTTCTTTCATTTCTTCTCCTTCTCTTCTAAGTTTCCCCTTCTTCAGGAAACTTCTTTTTCCTAATTCAACTTTCCTCTGTCCATTCTGATTCACTTACAAAGATCCTTCATAGTTATGGGCCCCTAATTATCATATATAAATTATGTGCAAGTTCCCTTACACCTATTACCCTAGCTTTACAGTTCATGAACATAATTTTTTTCCCTAACCCAGGCTATAATTGTTTCTCCGAATTTGTCGTACATGTACTTTTGCTGGACTGCTCGGTCCCATTTTCGTCTCTGAATTTTAATTTCCCATTTTTACCGATCGGTGCCTTACTTAGAACCTTATCACATTAACTACTCCGCAGAGCAAAAACCACACGTCTGTGTTAAGATAAGTTCTTTATATGAGTCCCAGACTCATCAAACCCGCGTGAGAACACCCCTGTGGCTCGCTTCTCAAACTATTAATTTTTAAGGATCACTTACTGACGTCAGACAGCTGCCAATTCTCCAGACGCGTCTCTGGAAGGATAAACAGTTTATCCTCCGAGGTTCGTCCAATTTGCTAAAATTGTCCGGGTCCGGATGGAGTTTCAGCAGCCGTTCGCGTTCAGGTTTGTGATCCCGGACGAGCCCCCAAATTGTCATGGAAATTTAACTATCAAGGAAGCCACAAGAGAGAGTTCTCACCTGAGTAAGGTCTTTATTTCAATATTGCAATATTGGGAGCCCTGCTGCCACTTCGCAAAGTGCATCAGAGACTCAATTTGTTACAAGCAGTACAGGGTTTTTATAAGACGTTGCGCTGTAAAAAAGTTCAGCACTTGGTCCCTTCTAAAACTTCCCCTTTCTCTAAGAGAAAACAGATTACATCATAGAGCGAGAGAAGAAAACTAGATTTGTTATTCAAAGCTTATCAGTTACTTTCAGCTAATTCTAATGACCCAGACAGCATATATTATTTTGGTACATTGTCTTCTAAACTAACCTAAACAGTGTACTTTGTTGACGAACTGTTTTCTAAAATTCTGCACGTACTGTAGCATAGCAGTTATATCCTTGAAATATTATCTAAAAGCACCAATATATTTTTTTTAAAGCTCTCTACATTTTTAAGAATCAATTAACTCATTAGATTTCCACTACACTCACATATCCTCATGCTCAACTTTGGCTCAACCACACAAACTATGAAGATAATCATCTGCTTTTGCTCCAAGATTTATGTTACTAGGCTCTCTCCTGGGGATCCTCGTGTTCAAACATTGCCCTTATTGTGGATGATCCATGACAGAATTCAGGGAATTCAGAATTCTGATACCTCAGCTCAGATTCTGACTGGGCAGACTGTCATTGCCTGGTGTGAATGTGTGCATATCTGTTTTTGTGCATGTTCTGTGGCCTGTTGTACAGTACATCACAAATGAAAGGGAAATAGAAAACTAAAATAAGACTCAAGTGTTTTATCTTTCAACAGTGTTTCATTAGTATCTGTGCTAGATCCTGTCATCCACTGCTTACCACAACAGGCTCTAGCACGGGATAGCAGCTAATACATTTAACAATCTCACTGCACAATGTTGTATATTCAAGGGCTGATCTTCTGTACTTTTTCTTTCACTTTTCATTTCCTAGAAACTCAGTCCTGCCAGGAATAATCTGAGAACAAAATCAATCTGAGTGAAAATCGAAGCAGAGGAAGATTGTTTTACAGAGTCAACAAGGTCTAATTCAAGGTCATCAGCACTAACAACATTCTCTCTGGAGACAGGCGATAAGAAAATTGAAAGTGTGTATTGTTACACAACAGCAGAGACTATGAGTTATGCTATCATGAGAGTGGTGATGGATTTTTTTCATTGCTTAGTTTTGCAGGTTCTGTACATTTGAACATTCAAATTGACTAAAGTAAAGGAGTTTTCCCTTTTTACCACATAATTCCCAAAGATCAACACTAATAGAAAGCCTAATTCCAGCCAAGATTCAATTACTGTCTCTCAGGCATCCCAGCAGTGGATTTCATGACTTCAGACAGCCATCTTTATCAGTGGAGAACTCAATGCTCTGAGGTTTACTGGCAGAGTCTCACACTGGGTAATATGTTGGTAAATAATGTCCTATGGAATTCTACTATTGATAAATTCTACTATGGAACTGCGATGTGTCCTGAAAAAATCTTCTATGATAGTGGTACAGTCCATCACACCCCACCTACAGCCTTTAAAAGAGAAAAAAAAAATTCTGATATTATGGTGGAAAAAGAGGGGATTCAGTGGCTGACGAGATTGCTAAACAATATTGCAAAGGAAGAGAGAATTCCAGAAGAATGGACAAAAAGCAGTATGGTTACCATCTACAAGGAGAAAGGAGACCCAATGGAGTGTAAAAACTATAGAGGAATAAAACTTCTGGAACATGGATTGAAAATCCTGGAAAAAATTCTGGACAAGAGACTCAGGAAGATAATCAGGATCCACAACTCACAATTTGGATTCTCAGTGGGGAAAAGCACAACAGATGCCATTTTTGTGATGAGACAGTTACAGGAGAAGACACTAGAGAAAGGGAAAAAGCTGTATGTGGCCTTTCTGGACTTGGAGAAGGCATATGACCGTGTGCCCAGAGAGGTGGTTTATTGGTGCTTGAGGAAGAAAGGAGTACCAGAAAGCATGGTGAAGTTAGTTCAAGCAACCTATAGAGATGCAACTACGAAGATGATAACACAACAGGGAGAGACAAAAGAGTTTGAAATCACAGTTGGAGTACACCAAGGATCAGCACTAAGTCCTTTCCTTTTCATAAACATTATTGACACACTGACAGAGGAGGTAAGAACAGAAGTGCCTTGGGAACTCATCTTTGCTGATGATGTGGCACTGATGGCAGACTCAGAAGTAGAACTACAGGAGAAAGTGTTCAAATGGCAGAGGAGTCTGGAAAAAGGTGGACTGAAAATGAATGCAGAAAAATCTGAAATAATGGTAATGGAGAGAAGAGGAGATACTATGACCAATAATGAGGAGACAAATGGAGGAAAACTGAAACAAGTTGATGACTTTAAATACCTTGGATCAAAACTGGTAAAGGGAGGAGAAACACTGGAGGCAGTAAAACAAAGAGTGAAAGCTGGATGGAACAAGTGGAGAGAGATAACTGGAATAATCTGTGACAGGAAAATTCCCAGAAAGTTAAAGTGCAAAATGTACAAGACTGTGATTAGACCTGTACTACTATATGGAGCTGAATGCTTGGCAGTTGGAAAGAGGGAAGAGAACTTGATGAGAAGAACTGAAATGAGGATGTTGAGATGGATTCTGCAGATTTCAATGAAGGATAAGATCAGAAATGAAGAAATCCGTAGACGATGTAGGGTGGTGAATGTGGTTGAGAAGATGCGAGAGGCGAGGTTACGGTGGTATGGACATATCATGAGGAGGGACGTTGAGGAAGTAACAAAGAGGGTAATGGAATTTGAGGTGGAAGGTAACAGAGGAAGAGGCAGGCCTAGAAAGAGATGGATAGATTGTGTGAGAAAAGATATGGAGGTATGTGAAGTGAGTAAAGAAGATGTGCTCGACAGAGACAAATGGAGAAGAGCAACCAAAGCAGCTGACCCCAGGACAGTCTGGGACTAAGGCTGTGAAAAAGAAGAAGAAGAAGAAGAAAAAGATGGTGGAAAAAGAGCCCTGGAATCTTTGTAGAAGGACAAAAGACGGAAAGAACGGGCAGTGTAACCATGGCGAAGAGAAGGGAAATATTGGAGAGAGCTTTTTTCATACACTTTTTATGACTGTTTTTGTGGCTGTTTTTCCAGCCCAAAAATGATCAACAAATATGGGCAGGCGTCCTGTGCCAAATCCAATCTACCTTTCTTCCAAGCATACAGGAATGTCAGTGAATTAAATATTGACATTTGAAAATACCCAAAAATATGCAATCACACATATGCAGTTTGAGCAAACATAAGACAATACCCAAGTACCACAAACTACCAGGCATCATTAGCAGTTCAGGTGGGGAGCTGTGTCAGCATGCGTAGGCTGCAAAGGAACAAGTAATAGGTCTATTCCATGCTTAAAAGAGAAGAAAGAAAACACAACATTTCAGCTGTGGAGCCCTCACACCTGAAGAAGGCTCCACGGCCGAAACGTTGTGTTTTCTTTCTTCTCTTTTCATCTAGTGTCATTAGCCAGTTCCTGTCAAAATAAAATAGAAATGGATAACATTCTAGAGAGAGTTTGAAATACCAAGGTACAATTTAAACCATATTTCTTCCACTACAACCACAATATTTTGGAGAGATCGCTGAGCCTAACTGTTCTGGCATGCCCGTTAGCCTCCGTCCTGCTTCAGCAATGAATGCAACGGGGCACATTCTGAGGGAGATGCGGTCAATCAGGTTGCAGGAAAACCACGCTATGCTTTTTTTTGAGATCCTGAAAAGGACAGAGGGGCCATGTATATGTGTGCAGCTGGATATGTAATTGCAGGTAGCGTAGCAAATTCTGCTGAAGCCCCACTGCCTGGTGTGGACGGTAGCTGTGCATGTTGCAGCAGAATTGTGCATGTGAGATCAAGGGGGCATGTCATGTGTTTGAGCACTTCACTCCCTTCCGGAAGCACGTGATTCCCTGAGTCCCAAAAATTTGTAAGTTCTTTGGATGACCTGTGGACCGATCTTTCACGATGAAGAATTCCTTAAGAAGAATAGATCTCGGCCCACCATCCCAATGCCTCCATCTCAAAACAGCAACCTCCCACTGCCCTTAGTCTGCAAGGCAGTCCTTTCAAGTGCGATGATGACGCCGGGACCTTCGTTGCCTATTGTACGAGGTGAACTTTTGTGCTCATCAATTCAACGCTCTTTCCATCAACTCATCTTGTCTTTTGACGCTTCGTGTTTTGTGCTCCTTTGACTATCGGCATATCGGGTGACTGCAAACACTGAAGTTCTTGCTTACGGAGTGTGGAACAGTGTTTTCAAGTGATCGCTGTTCTGTCATGTTGACGCCGAGTGAATCTTTCTTTGGCAACATGGGCAGGCTGACAGAAGCGCGAGCTAAAGTAATGGCAAATTTCTTGACTTATTTCTGAATGTGAATGTTCTTTAGAAAAGGGATGCGGCATTGCTTCTCCCCCGTGTAAAGGTCACGCATTCCAGACGTGGTTATGAGCGAACAGTTGCCGCAAGTGTTTGAAAAGAACAAGAGAGGAAGCAGCCCTGCCCCGTGTGAGAATCAAACTCAGGACCTTCAGACGATGAGACTGACGCGCTACCAACTACGCCTACGAGGCCAGCTGCAGTACACAGCCGGAAAGTTTGCCTCATATGGATTTCAGTCGCCCGTTCCCTAATCTTTAGACGCCCTCTGCTGGATGTTGCATTTGCCTTTTGATCTCACCGATACTTTTTTGGTCTGTTTCTGTTGCGAGTCCGTTTTTCAGATCTCACCTAGCACAAGTCTCTCTGGCTGAAGTGGCCTCTCTGCTTCAGCATCGTGCCCTCACTCAGCCATTAAAAACGTCACTCGGACTTCTGACATGCTGACATGAAATGTCAAGAGAGAGTGGCGGAGACGCTTAAGGCAGAGAGAAGATGAAGAGGGGGCGTGGCTGCGAAATGATTGACAGCTGCATGACGCTTTCCATACAAGGCGTGACCACAGGCTAAAGGACACCTTTCGGCACATCAAGCTCTAAGCACACACCTGGAGGACGTGGGAAATGATCCCGCTACCTCTCGCGTGCAAAGCAAGCGCTGTACCATGCAAGCTAACCCCCCTTGCTGGGGTTATGCCTCGGTGTCGCCTAGTGCCGCTTGTTCCCCTCTTACCAGTTGCAGTTCACTGCCCTTCGTCTGCAAGGCAGTCGTGTAATTGCAGCTTTCTTGACTTATTGATGAAGGTCTGACTGGACGAGCGAATGATGCCTCTCCCCCGTCCTCAAGCTCGTTGACAGAATAAAATGGCAAGTGCCGCCGTGGCTCATTGGTTTAGGGATATGATTCTCGCTTAGGGTGTGGGAGGTCCTGGGTTCAACTCGCGGATGAGCCCTTGTGTGCTCTTTTTGTCCTCGTCCACAAGACTGGGAATTGATATCCACATCACCTTGCAGCATCTGCTTATGGCAAACGATGGAATGTGACTAATGACTGAACGAGCCTGGTGAATACTCATCACGTGGCACAATGAGAGCGTGCAGTCAGCTGTCCAAGGCAGCAACCTCATTGCTCGTTCAAAAGAACACGTAGTGAAAACTCATCACCACTATGTCGTAAATGAGCACCGCGATCGCTTGTTGTCATGCGTCCTTACTTGGGAAATGCAGAAGCAAAAACTGCCCTCTCTCAGCCACCGAAACGTGTGCGGCTCGCCTTGCACTCTCTGCGCCTCGCATATTTATGGAGCTGTCTGCTCTTCTTTCTGTTGAAGTACGCAAGTTACGGGGCGTACTGCACACTATGATGTGCTCAATGACAGCTTTCAAGATTTGAAAACTATGAGCTTGATGGCTCAAGTCGAACGAATGTGGTTGTTACGCAATTGATGATGAAACGCACGTATTCTAACGATTCGTGAGAGTATGTTCTAAAGGTCCCTGGCTCGATCCCGGGTTTCGGTTTTTTGTTTCATCGCGCCCTTTGTTCCTCTCTCCAGCGCCCCCTGCCTAAAGTGACGCTTCCCTTTTTCAGCCCGAAACGCAAGCGATACACCAGCAACAAACCCTACAGGTTTCCGTAGTGTAGTGGTTATCACGTTTGCCTAACATGCGAAAGGTCCCAGGTTCGAGACCGGGTGAAAACAGCCTCTTCTTGCACGCTCCTGCACTTCACAGAGGTCTTGAACCACCAGTCATTTGATCCCAATGTATTTCCGGTGCCTTCATGCACTCTTGTACCAAACGCACATTCCTTCTGTACCTGGAGCCAAACATTTGCAATTGGGCTATCCCGACAGACCAAGACGAGCTCTGTCGGCTCAAAAGCAGCGCAACACCTGCGAGAACAACAGAAAGATTAGTATCCAGCGGGGGCCTCTTAGTAAGCCCAAGATCTAATCAAGAATCGACTCCAGCAACAGGGCTGGGTGCATTGTTCCATATTCCGACCACTCTTGGTGTAAACAGGTCCCTCCTGGTCTCTGCTTGAAATGCACTTTCCTGCGTTTGCTTTGGTGTAACTGGCTTCCCCTGCATGGGCGAATGTGAAGAAGATCCTTAGTAAGTCATTGAAGAAACCCGAGAAGAGGTCGGAGTGGCCTCTGTCGTTCATCAACGATCCAGTCAGGCAGTACTCCTCTGTAAAGCGCCGTTCGTTCACATCAATTGGCTTTTTTTTGCCTTCATTCGTGCAAGTAGTAAAAGCAGACGCCCCTATTCTGCCGTGACCCGGATTCGAACCGGGGTTGTTGCGGCCACAACACAAAGTACTGACCACTATACGATCACGGCGAGTTACCGATACACACGTGGCAGGGCGGAAAAGGCTGTGCTCTCTTCGTGTGACATAATTCGGAAAAGTCCTGACGTTGCATTTCAACTGAGTCCCAGTATACATCGACCCTTCGACACTCTGAGTGACAACTCTCTTGCGTGTTTTCTCATATTTATGTAGTTTGCTTGCATGATGCCCGGAACAGAAGGGTTGTGCACTCCCATATGGTCTAGCGGCTAGGATTCCTGGTTTTCACCCAGGCGGCCCGGGTTCGACTCCCGGTATGGGAACGTGTCAATTTTGCCTCCTGCTTTCCAAAAGATCAGCACTGTGTACGAAGGAGCCGCATTAAAACTACTCAACGTGCAAAACGTGCGAGAAGAGGGGGCGCTTGTTTCCAGCCGAAACTTCTCGCGTGTGAGACGAGCTGACCATCGCTGCAGGAGGTGGGAGGGTTACTCTGGTAGACAGGGCTGACCTTCGGCAATAGGATTTATACTCTCCAAGATGATATTTGCACTTTCTGGAGAGGCGATTTTCTCCACTTCAGTAGCCCGATTTCGTCGATTGAGTGGAGAGGGCTGTAGAATGTGGCGCCGTCTTTCCTGCTCCGTCCATGACAGGCGTGCTGGTCTCTGGAGAGAGAGCATGGTCCATCAGCGCACCCCAATAAAGGCACTGGAAGCAGCTGAGTCGCATTGGCGAAGCTCAGCACTGGGCCGCTGGGCACATCTTACCACCGTTTCCGTAGTGTAGTGGTTATCATGTTTGCCTCACACGCGAAAGGTCCCCGGTTCGAAACCAGGCGGAAACAGACCAGACTTCTTCTGTCGCCACGCACAAGAGGGGATTGGGGATTCGCCTAGCGCTGTGATCGAACAGACCCACTCACCTCTTAGTGTGGCGGGATCTGCACAGTGCATGTCGCAGCGCATCCTGCTTTAACTTCACTGCGCGTCCTGATGTACCCCGGTCTCCCGCGTGACAGGTGGGGACAGGTGGCAGGTCCTATACTACCGAGGAAGACATCGCTCTCTCCGACCCCCGGCATCGTGTCCTGACCCACCGTGCTGGAAGCCGACTCGTGCTGTGATTCCTTTACGGAGCAGAAATGACAACTGAGGAGCCGAGAGATCATTTCAGCATTTCGCGTCTGAACGGAAAACACAAACGACCAACTCGGAATGACTTGCCTTTGACGCTTATCAAAGCGTTCTTTGTGCATCGAACAGACCCACTCACCTCTTAGTGTGGCGGGATCTGCACAGTGCATGTCGCAGCGCTCCCTGCTTTCACTTCAATGTGCTTCCTGATGTCGAGTCGTGTGCCGTGCGGAGGCTCTGAAAGCGAGAGCAATGAAAAGGCGCACGACGCTGTGTTAGAAAACAGAGAAGTGAAAGGCAGTCCTTTCTCTAAGGAGGTAAAAGAAAAGCTACTCCCCGTCGGGGAATCAAACCCCGGTCTCCCGCGTGACAGGCGGGGATACTTGCCACTATACTAACGAGGAAGACATCACACTCTCCGACCCCCGGCATCGTGTCCCGACCCACCGTGCTGGAAGCCGACGCGTGCTGTGATTCCTTTACGGAGCAGAAATGACAACCGAGGAGCCGAGAGATCATTTCAGCATTTCGCGTCTGAACGGAAAACACAAACGACCAACTCGGAATGACTTGCCTTTGACGCTTTTCAAAGCGTTCTTTGTGCACGATGACTGCGCCGCCTAGCAGATACAAATGGGTTGTACAACTTTGAACTAACAAATGGAAGAGGGCTAAGCCCCCTCTCTTTTAGCCCAGGTTCGATCTGTCTCCCAGACTCACCAGGCGCACGCACACACACACACCCGTGCCGTTGAAGTGCTCTGCTTCATTTCTAAGGGCAACTCAACATTCACTCCTACCCCGAGTGCAGAAAAGACAGCGTCTGCAGCAACAGCAGCTCAGGTCTCTGCCCATCTCCTCTTTTCTGCGGCTCCTGCGGAGTGGAGTCCTGCCTGGAGCTGTGTTTGCAGGCGGCAGCTCCCCGCGCCCTGTCTGTGCGTCGTGAAATTAATTAATAACGTTAATAAATTTATAAAGTAAATTTATAAAGTTATAAATTAGAAATTAATAACGATATAATTATATTCATGTACCGCAACACAAGAATAGTACACACTGTACATTGTCTGTCGATAATGTTTCTGTAGTGCTTTTTCAGCACTCAGCACGTGACTGTGCTGTTGGCGCTGTGGGTTAGGTTCCTGACTTCCATATCGCACGGTCTCTGATTGAATCCCATAGAACTATGACTTCATTTTTTAACAAACATTTCTTTGAAAAAATGAAACGTTTCCCTTGGTCAGAGATTAAATAAAACCTCACTTTTTTTGAGGTTTTACTGTGCAGAGTGAGGTTTTAGCTCACTTTTTTTGAGCAGAAGGTTTACTGTGACTTGAGAAGGGCCGGCATCCAATCACGGTGGTACACACACACGCTCTCACTCATATGAGCTACACGGCTACCAAGATGATCTCGGGTGCGCCGAGCTGGTACGGAACATATTGAACTGATCGACGGCGAATTGTCTCTTAGACAGGCTTTTCACCTCTAAGCTCCCTGACTGACAGTGATCAGCTAGGTAGTGAAACAGTCAGCTGCTTCTAAGCCATAAACAGCTGCATCTCGGCGCTTCCACGGAGAGATGATTTGAAAGCCGAACATCGCCCATTGGGAATACCTTACTATCACTAGTTTAAGAGACTCTTAAGATCTTGCAGAGGTGCCTGTCTAATAGCATGCGCTTTGCAAGCTATAGGTGTTTAGGCTGAGGCAGAATGCCTGTTAACAAAATGTTTTTCTAAAGGTGTGTCTAAGTGGCTGCAAAAGGACAACACTCCTGGGGCGCCGTGGCTCAGCTCCTGCACTTGATTATAATGCCGTTACGTGTCGAAGCAGTAATTTACGTCATCCTACCACTGCAACACAGGGAATAGAGAGAAATGAGCACACGCTACGAATCGTCTCAATCACTCCCTACAGTCGTAAGGCGCATTGAAGGGTGCACCCCCATCATTAATCATTGCGCCTCTGTGAAAGGAAGGCTCTTGGGCAGTCTTTGAAACAGCTCGGATGAAACACTTGATTGCTTCCATGTGCATCTGGAGCCCACTTCTTATTTTCACTTCACGCCGCCCAAAGCATTTCTAAAACAGGAGATTCGCGTTTGGGAATGCGCCCTGCCCTACAAATAAAACAGGTCTACGGGTCTGAAACGTGCTCCACAGAAAACAGCTCTGTTGCGCTTTTGATCAAAGGGAGATTCACTGTTCATACTTTTTGATGACATAACACCCAAAGGGGCTTCTTTGGAGCTGGATTCCAACCAGCATCCTTAAGTTTCTTGGCGGTATCCTTTACAGTCCTCTGTTCGGTCGACAAGGGACAGAAGGGGGCAGCTTTCCTCACACATACAGTGCAATGTACTGTACTGTTCCCGTTCATTGAATTCGCAGTTCTGCATCAGACCTCTAACTCGTTACATTAGCTTGGATTTAAGCCACGAAGCAGGCTTCTACTGTATAAACTTCTAGAGGAATCACAAACTATTTGAGAGGCCACCATCCCAGGGGGACCTGACAAAGTCTATCCCTAAACACCTAGCGCAGTCTCTCGAGAGACTGTCAAAAATCGCTTTCTCCGTTTGCGTTGCAAGTAAGTGAAAATGCGGTCTCAACCCAGAGCCACTTGGCAGCAGCGGCATGTAAATACTGTTACTGTCACTGCTCGATACCGACGTTAGCCTACTATACCATGTTCAGCCACCGCTAGAAAATGTACGGCTCTAGTACCGGAGCAAAGAACGGGAGGGCCAACACTGAACGGGCACACGTGTCAGACATGGAGAGCAACAAGGATGGGATTTGACCCCATGTGTGCAGAGCACAATGGATTAACAGTCCATCGCCTTAACCACTCGGCCACCTCATCAACAAAACTGGGCTGTCCTGACATGGGTTGGCGCACTCCAGTTGATCTTTTTCTTTTTTTTTCCCTCATACTCGAGGGTCATTTTCCTGTTCCACATGCGATTTCAACATTTTCCTTGGGAGATGTCAAGCCAGCAAGCCACTGCTGTGGTTCAGTGGCCAGTGTGGAGTTCAGTGGCCCTGTTGTACACAGAAAGCACTTTGAGCTCCTTGGACATGAAAAGTTCCAGATAAAAGCCATTTGTCATCCTTTCTCTTGGTGTCGATGTTGCTAATTCAGTGTACGGGCTTTCTCGTGCAGTTTCATGGTTCTTGTAACCCAAATCCTACACTAGCGTGAAGTGACCCCCCATTTCACAGCATTTTTCAGCTGATTTAAATTGTACCTAAAGGAGAAGCATTATTGAAGACCATCAATTACCAAGAGCTTTTGTCAAAAGTTTTGGTGGTAATTTTTAATGACCACAGAGCGCTGTGACCTCGGTTTTACATCTCACCAAAGAGACAGCGCCCTTTTACAACACAGCGTCTCCGTCACTATGCTGGGGCATTGGGACGCGCACAGACCTCAGGGTGAGCGCCCCCCCACCGGCACCATTAACACCGCTTCCAGCTGGAAACTTTGTCTTTCCCTGTAGCTCACCCTCATCCGGGTACTGACCTGGCTAACACCTGCTTTGCTTCAGTGGGTTTTCAGTTGCGAGTTGCAAGGGGATGCAAGTGATGGAGCCGCTCGCTGCAAAAGCTACTGCATTGGCCGGGAATCGAACCCAAGCCTCCCACGTGGCAGGCGAGAATTCTACCACTAAATCACCAATGCTCAGTGCCTGGACCTTCAAAAAAGACGCTTTTTTGGTGCTCTGTGCAAAACGCGTCGACATCTGCTTCCAGCTGCAAAATGCCATTTGCAGACGCTGAAGAATTTATTTCCAAGGCAGCGGGTACAAGCGATTTGGCGTTTTAAAACAACCAGGAACAGCAAAGAGGTGCGCTTCTTTGCTTGCGCCAGAATACAACGACAGGAGGTGCGAGTTGCAAGGGGATGCAAGTGATGGAGCCGCTCGCTGCAAAAGCCACTGCTTTGGCTGGGAATCGAACCAGAGCCTCCCGTGTGGGAAGCGAGAATTCTACCACTGAACCAACAATGCTCAGTACCCGGGCCTTGAAAAAAGACGCTTTTTTGGTGCTCTGTTAAAAAAGCGTCGACATTACCTCTTTCAAAAGGCTTCACTTTCCTAGTAACATTCCAAGGCTCATTGAACCCGGGCTGTTTCCTCTAGCGGTATAGTATTGCAGTTAGACAGCACGATGCCTGCAAGACTATGTCACGCTCTGACGAGACTGTCAAAAATTGCTTTCGCCGATTGTATTGCAAACCGGCGGAAGCGGGGTATTGGGAAAAGTTTTCAACTAGCAATAATCGCGCCTCGGCTAAACCTCACAGGCTACGATACTGCCAATGCGCAAAGCTGACGGTTGCCAGGCAACCGCGGGGATCCTATGGAAATCGTTATCAATCGTCTCATGGCATGTTTTGCTGTAACGCTTCATATTTGTCGTCTTCTTCTTCTAGCTTGAGGTTTTAAAGAATTTCATGACAGACAAGGGCTCCGTCGGGAACAAAGGGCGTTGTGAGAAAACCGTTGCTTATTTTCAGCAGCAGAAATACAACCCTTTAAATACAAGATGACAGAACAATGACGAAGGGCATGCCGGGAGGAACTCATGCACTACAGAGGAAAGGGGGCGGGCACGTACAGTTCACATTCAAGCCACAAGTACTCTTCTCGGATGTTGCACAAACAAATCCAAACGTCCTGAAAGCATTGCAGCATGTTTGTGTCCCACTTCCCGTGGCTGCAGGACGACTGACACGAAGGGACAAACACAATCTGTGGCGTTTAGCGTGACATAGTCTTGCAGGCATCGTGCTGTCTCACTGCAATACTATACCGCTGGAGGAAACAGCCCGGGTTCGATGAGTCTTGGAATGTGACTAGGAAAGTGAAGCCTTTTGAAAGAGGTAAAGCACTGCACAACGGAATTGAGGGAGAATCTTACAGGGGATTCTGAGCGGTGTCTGCATACACGCAGTCCGATACGGGTGCTGAAAGCTTGAGCTACTCTCAATGTCATGCTGCCTTTCCTCGGAGTAAATCTTTTACATTGAAAGAATGCTTCTCGCAGGTTCAAAAAGGGACCCTTGTTAATTGGAGAAATCAATGATTTCGAATGAATTCTGTATGCGTTAAAAGACAGCTATACACAGAAAACATGCAGGACACTGCTCATGATGTTTCCCGAGCCGAAACACAGTGCGTTTTTCAAAGCCATCTGACAAAGCCCGCCCACTGAAAACTGCAGCAGATCGTGTAAAGACGTTCAACTTTGTAACTACTGCACGCACAGGAAGCAGAATAAATTCCTCTTTTCAAACTGTCAAAGGTTTGCTTTGTGAACGCAGCAGGACATCGCACAATCTCTTTTGAACGGGGACAAACAATTTCTTATGGGGCGCAGTAAGTACAGACGTTTAAAGAGCTCCACTCATGCCGACGATGCAGCATGAAGAAGCGCAACCTAACGTTTGACAGACAAAAGCCGGGCGCCGCTACGAGCAATATGAAATCAAACTGACAGCACACGGCGTTTCGCGCTGACTCAAAAGTGATCTCGACAGACGCTGTTCTCTGCATAACGCTGAAAGAGCTAAAGAGCGTTTCTGTTGAGACGTAACAAGCTTGTTTCTTTCTACCATGATGTTACCATGACAAAATCTGTCTTTAAACACCTTGCTCAAAAATTGCTTTCGCCGATTGTATTGGAAACCGGCGGAAGCGGGGTATTGGGAAAAGTTTTCAACTAGCAATAATCGCGCCTCGGCTAAACCTCACAGGCTACGATACTGCCACTGCGCAAAGCTGACGGTAGCCAGGCAACCGCGGGGATCCTATGGAAATCGTTATCAATCGTCTCATGGCATGTCGTTGCTGTAACGCTTCATATTTGCGGCCGGACACTTCCCGCCCCCCAAAGAAAAGAGCGCCAATCAGACAGGCGGAGACCGAGGACTCGCAGAGCAGAAGGCCACAGTCGCCGTAATAAGAGCGATTGTGAGCGGTTTTGTTTTCTCTCTTTGACCAGCCCAGCTGCGCCCCACCCAAAGGCAGGGAAGCACAAAAATTGTATGGAACTCATTCATGCTCCTCTCCATGGAAATCTTTAGTAAAAGGCAAAAGATTTGTACGAGATGAAGAGAAACCAGAGTGCGTGGCTGGACAGCTGCAGGAGCCCAGGCCGCCTTCAAGTCCTCTCCCCTGCCGGTCGTGGTTGGCAATGCACCTGGCCTTACAAACGAGCCAGTGGGGCCCGTTCAGCTCCGGGCTCATCGCCTGCGGCTCTCGGCTTACCTGGCAGGGGAGATACCTTGATCAGCCTGTAGTTGGAGTAGTTGGATTGTTTTCTTGTTTTGTGGAAGCAGTGTTTGTTTTGCAGTTTGAGATGGCAACCTTTGGATCCCGCAAGAATGCTGTACGTTTTGAGCTTTTGGATGACCTCTTCATGGATCGTATGCAGTTCAGCAGAAAAGTGTTACAGAAGGAACTTGGCTTTGAACCTCGGCACTTGTATTTCATCTTCGCTCTCCCAGGTCAGAAAGCATTTGAGGTTGTTTTTGCTACCTATTCTCTGTTTGAACAATGTGTGGATGTGTTTGAGGCAAAAAGAGGGAAAGTTCCTGCCCTTGAGAAGATCAACTTGCAGCCTCTGACACAGAGAGAGAGGTTGTTATGTTCTCGGAAATGGCAAAGACGGAGGACATTCACACCTGGCTTAAGCAGTACTGCACCGTCCACCATGGAACTGAGGTTAGAGATGTTGACGGTATAAAAACAGGAACAAGGAAATTCGAGGTTCGCTTGCTACCGGACAATGTAAATGGAGGCTTAAGGCACCTGCCCTCTACAATCCGGCTGGGCGCCTGCAATGGCTATGTTTTTTATGTGGGACAACCAAAGGTGTGTCGGCGCTGTGGTGCTGTGGGACACCTGGCATCGTCCTGCACTGTGAAATGCTGCAAGACCTGTGGCAAACAGGGACATTAAGCCTCTGACTGTTCAATGCTGCCAAAGTGCAATTTATGTGGCTCAGAAGGACACGTTTTTAAGAACTGCCCTCACGCCTACGCCTATAAACTCAAAATGAGAAAGGATGAGGCAGTGCTTGTTTCAGCCAAACCGGCCTGAAAAAGCCAAAGCAAACAACAAGTCAAACAAAGAACCCTTGTTGGACAAAGAGTCTCAGCCTCCAGCCAGGATCAGTCCTGCTGTGGCTCCGGGGCCGGTGGAAGAGAAATCCACTACGCCCCCACAACCGCAGACTGCACCAGACAAGCACGAGGGTTTGAAAACCCCAGAGAACAGCGAGGACCCCTCCCCCACTCCTGCTCCTCAGAACGAGGGCCAGTGTGGGGCCCCCCGGTGGAGCGGGTCCAGCGAGGATACCCAGGATTCAGCGGAGCTGCTTTTCTCAGACTCTGCAAGTGCTACAGATGCCCTCCTCTCCTCCATCCAGTCCATCACGGAGGATCTGCAACAGCTGGTGGGTGAGGGGGAAGAGGAGACTGGTGCATCGGCTGCACCCCTTTCCCCTCGGTGCTCCCAGGAGCTGGACTTGAGGAAAAGGAAAAATGACTCTGTTTTCTCCCCGAGCGAGGAGGAAGGAGAGCATGGCGATGGGGACAGCTGGAACCCCTCCACCCCTCCTTCTACCCCCTTCCTTGAAATGGACTCCGTGAACGCTTTTACTGCTGCCACCCTGATGAAGGCTCATTCAGAGGATGGCTGGCAGGAAATTGGTAAGAAGAAAAAGAAAAAGAAGAAGGTAACAGTTGAGACCGAAGAGAAATGTGTTTTGTAAAGACTGGTTCCACTTTCTTATGTAATATGGCTCTAAACATAATTTCTCTTAACACCAGAGGTATCAATGACAGAGTTAAATGCCAGTGTGTCTTTGATTACCTCCAGCAGAGAGAGGGAGATGTGTTGATGTTGCAGGAGTGTGCTTTAGCCTATCAAGAGAGGTATAAAAGCTTTGAAGATAGGTGGGATAAAGGGCCTTCTGTTTGGTCAGGGGACAATAACAACAGAGCCTCTGGCGTGGCCATTCTTTTCAAAGGATGGGCTTTCAAATTGAAAAGTATTCAGAGGGTCATAGATGGCAGGTTGCTGTGTGTGGATGTGGAATGGGGGACCGTTAACCTGCGGCTAATCAATGTGTATTGTCCTACTGACGTGGGAGTAAGGGTGGAGCTACTCAAGGCACTCTCTCCCCTATTGTTAAGTAGCACAGATGTGATAGTGGGAGGGGATTTTAATTGTATCTTAGAGCACACAGACAGGCAGTCTAGCTCTCCGATAAAATTGGATTCCAGCTCACTGGCCCTGCAAAACTTAGTTCAAGACTTTAAACTCTCAGACACATATAGATGTATATATCCCACAACAGCAGGATATACATGGTCAGGGAGGAATAGCAGCTCCAGAATTGACTATTGCTTTGTCTCAGAGAGAGTGAAAGTTGTTGGGGTCACTCTTCAGCCTGTCTTCTTCTCAGATCATCAGGCTTTAGGGTGTAGAGTGGAACTCCAGGGCGGGACTGTCTTTGGCCCAGGCCTCTGGAAACTCAACACAAAGCTGCTAGAGAACGAGGGGGTAGTATCCCGCTACAAGGAGAAACTATCACAGTGGCTGTCCTTGCAGTGTCTGTACGGGTCAGTAGGAGAGTGGTGGGAGGAGGTGAAGATGAGGACAAAGGCCTTTTTCATGGCTGAGGGAAGGAAGGCTGCTGCCAGACGGAGAGGAGTGCTAGCCAGGAAACAGAGGCAGCTGCAGCGTCTCTACACGATGCTGCACAGTGGCTTCGATGTGCTCGAGGATATCACCCTTTTAAAAAAGGACATCCGGAGCATAGCCAAGAAAGTAGTCGAGGAGTGCTGTTAAGAAGCAGAGTGCAGTTCTTGGAAGAAAATAAGAAGTGTACTCGCTTCTTTTTCAGGAAAGTGGTAGGCTCCAAGTCTGTCATGGAAAGTGTAGTTGATGAGGAGGGACGAGAGAGAACAGAGCTGAGTGCTATCCTCTCCTGCACCGAGGCCTTCTACTCAAGACTGTACAGCTCTACAGAGGTAAAGGATGAAGAAATTCATTTTTTTACCTCAAAGCTAGAAAACGTTTTGAGTGAAGAAGATAGGGAAGTACTTAAGAGGGATTTGACAGTAGAAGAGCTGAGACAGGCTATGGAGAGCTTACAGAAGGGGAAAACTCCGGGTGCTGACGGGCTCCCTAAAGAATTTTATTGCACCTTTTGGGATCTGCTTCAGGATCCGCTACTGCTCCTATTCGAGGAAAGCTATAAGACAGAATTGCTGCCTGACTCCTTAAGAGAAGGCACTATCTCTCTCTTGTTTAAGAAAGGAGCAAAGAATGACATAAAGAACTGGAGACCCCTCAGCCTGTTAGGCGTGGACACTAAGATCCTGTCCAAAGCCCTTTTCCTGCGCCTACAAAATGTAGTGGCCTCACTGGTAGGGAAAGAACAGACTTGTGGGATAGTAGGACGCCTGATGAGCGACAACCTGGCCTTGTTGAGGGATGTCTGTCTGTACTCAGAGGATCGCTCCCTCCCTCTGTGCGTTTTAGGTGTAGACCTAGAAAAGGCCTTTGACCGCCTAAACCGGCAGTACTTAACATCGGTACTTGAGCACATGAATTTTGGCCCCATCATGAGAAAGTGGATTAACCTGCTGTACACAGGTAGCAACAGCAGAGTAATGGTTAATGGCAATAGATCACACCCCTTTGAAGTCTGTTCAGTAGTGAGGCAGGGCTGCCCATTATCCCCTTTGTTATTCGTTTTGGCTACGGAGCCCTTAGCCTGTGCCTTGCGCCAGGATCAGGCCATTAATGGGATACCAGTGCCTGGAAGTGGGGGAGGAGAGGTAAAGACATCTCTATACATGGATGACGTCACCCTGCTCCTCTCTGACAGTACCTCAATTAGCAGAGCTCTGCAGTGTTGTGAGCGTTTCTCTTTGGCTTCCTCTGCAAAAATTAACAAATCTAAGAATGAGATTTTTTATCAGAACTGGAGGGAGCCAAAAGAAGGACATGATCTCATGCTGCAAGAGAAGAGAATTAAGGTCCTGGAGAATTAATTGCTGGCTTGGCATCTCCCAAGGAAAATGTTGAAATCGCACGTGGAACAGGAAAATGACCCTCGAGTACGAGGGAAAAAAAAGAAAAAGATCATCTGGAGCGCGCCAACCCATGTCCGGACAGCCCAGATCCCTCGACGAGGTGGCCGAGTGGTTAAGGCGATGGACTGCTAATCCGTTGTGCTCTGCACGCATGGGTTCGAATCCCATCCTCGTCGCGCTCCATGTCTGACACGTGTGCCCGTTCGGCGTTGGCCCTCCTGTCATTTGCTCCGGTTCTAGAGCCGTGCATTTTCTAGCGGTGGCTGAACATGGTATAGTAGGCTAACGTCGGTATCGAGCAGTAACAGTAACGGTATTTACGTGCCGCTGCTGCCAAGTGGCTCTGGGTTGAGACCGCGTTTTCACTTACTTGCAACGCAAACGGAGAAAGCGATTTTTGACAGTCTCTCGAGAGACTGCGCTAGGTGTTTAGGGATAGACTTGTCAGTTCCCCCTGGGATGGTGGCCTCTCAAATAGTTTGTGATTCCTCTAGACGTTTATACAGTAGAAGCCTGCTTCGTGGCTTAAATCCAAGCTAAGGAAACGAGTTAGAGGTTTGATGCAGAACTGCGAATTCAATTAAGGGGAACACTACAGTACATTGCACTGTATGTGTGAGGAAAGCTGCCCCCTTCAGTCCCTTGTCGACCGAACAGAGGACTGTAAAGGATACCGCCAAGAAACTTAAGGATGCTGGTTGGAATCCAGCTCCAAAGAAGCCCCTTTGGGTGTTATGTCATCAAAAAGTAAGAACAGCGAATCTCCCTTTGATCAAAAGCGCAACAGAGCTGTTTTCCGTGGAGCAGGTTTCAGACCCGTAGACCTGTTTTCCCAAACGCGAATCTCCTGTTTTAGAAGTGCTTTGGGCGGTGTAGCGGCGAGGCTTATTAATAAGAAAGAATTAAGTGTTTCTGAGCTTTCCCAAATTAGGCCTCATCTCTCTGTTCATCTCTGTGGTGCAGCCACAGAGAAACTATTCATGCAGGCTGATTTAAGGTTTCCCTTGATAAGGGACAGCTCCCAAAGGGGGATGCACTTAGCTAAGCCTGGCTATCATGATCAATGGTCATCCATTGGCGCTTATCTGTCTAGGGAGTGCCAGATGGACATCTGGACTGCATTCCTAAGTGTCAGGAGTAAGTGACTCATATCTCACCTTGATCAACCAATCAGGGACTGGTAGGGCCGAGTAACCCACGTGGGACTCTGATGCCCATGGAACTTTCAGCCAATCAACGAGCTGAAGTTCCTCCAGGTAAAAACAGGCAACACAGAGAGCCTGAGAGATTCAGTGGGAATTCAGTAGAGATTTCTGTGGAGTTTTCTAAAGGGAATTCAAAGGAGAATTCCAGGGCAGGACAGCCCAGGAGCAGAAGGCTCCCAAGGGCAGGACATTCTCACAGCGCGCCTCCTGACCATCCTGAGACTCAGCCCGGACAACCACGGAACGGCCAGTGTGTCCGAGTGCCAGAACTTTCCTTTGTTCTAAGAGTCTAAAGCGGAGGTTGCCAGAGAGTAACCAGAGGATCCACCCGAGGTTAGCACCAGCAGCAGGCCTCGTGAACAGGTCGGAACTGTGGACAGTTGAATCACTATTCAGAACTAGCTCTTCATCAGGAACGAACCGGTCTTCTTCTTGACTTGCTGGGACCCACAGTCATCTTTTCTCCTGTGCACAAACTTTGCTAGTTAAAGCCAACACTAACTAGCCGGTCAGTGAGCATCAGCAGCGCACCGTCGCAACCCGCACAGCACAGCCTGGCACCTAGACAGAGAGCACGGATTGGACAGCAACAAGCCTGCAACTGTTTCTTTGTGCCCGCAGGAGATCTGAATCCCCAGAGATTGGATGAGTATTCAACTTCACTGCATTACTGCTCGCGAATTCAATTGTTATCCCAACCAGTTGATATCAATTCAATTCCTAAGAGTTATGTACTTGTTTTCAGTATCTAATGTAGAAGTTATTACCAGGTTCATTTATGAAATGGTCTAAATGAATGATATACTGAATGTATGTCCTCTTGATATGTGTAACACTTTGTAACTGACTGAATATATACCTTTTGTATTCTGATAACCCTCTCGATAAGATCTGTTCGTTTTACATGCATATTCTATGTATTGTAACGCCCTCGCCTGGTGGTGAGGAGGAAGCGCCCCTAGGCGCTCGTAGTACCGCTGGGCATGCTGGGAGTGGTAGCCGGAGTGCGGTCTACGCGAGAGAAGCTCGCCCCACACCCAAAGTCCGTCAAGGCCCCCTGCGCCCTGTGGGAGGCCTTGGAGGTAAAGGACGGGGTGCTGCGCCGGGGGTGGCGGGTACCCTCCAGTGGCGAGGTACGGTGGCAGCTGATGGTGCCTTGGTCGCTCCGCGGGGCGGTGCTCCGAGCAGTGCATGGCCAGCCGGGCGTGGGGCACTTTGGCGGTAAAAAAACCCTGTAGCGCCTCCGAGGCCATTTTTATTGGGGTCTTTGCCACCGGGACGTGGAGTGGTACTGCCGAACGTATGCAGTGTGCGTGGCACAGAAGGGTCCCCCCGAGCGCTCTCGGGCCCCCCTCCAACAACACCAGGTGGGGGCTCCTATGGAGCGGGTGGGGGTGGACGTTTTGGGCCCGTTTCTGCGCACCGAGGCCGGGAACCTCTACGTCTTGGTGGCCATGGATTATTTTATGAAGTGGCCGGAGGCCTACGCCCTCCCGGACCAGAGTGCCCCCACGGTGGCCGATGCACTGCTGGAGGGGATGTTTGCCAGGCTGGGGGTGCCGGAGGAGTTACATAGTGACTAGGGGCGTAACTTCGAGTCCCAGGTCTTTGCCAGAGTGTGCCAGCGCCTGGGGATCACTAAGACGCGGACCACACCTCTGCATCCCCAGAGCAACGGGTTGGTGGCGCGGTTTAATCGTACGCTCACCACCCAGCTGGCCACCCTGGTGTCCCGGCACCAACGGGACTGGGACCGCCACCTCCCCCTTGCACTCTAGGCGTATAGGACCGTGGTCCAGGAATCCACCGGGTGCACCCCAGCCTCACTCATGCTGGGCCGGGAAATGTGAACCCCGGTGGACCTGGTCTTCGGCCCGTCGCCCGGAGACGGGTCGGCACCGCTGGCTGGACCGGACTACGAATGGGACCTGCGGCAGCGGATGCAGCAGGTGCACAGCTTTGCACGGACCCACCTGACACAGGCGGGGGTCCGGCAGAAGCGGCACTACGACCTGCGCTGCAGGGGGCCTGCCTTCCAGCCCGGGGACTCGGTTTGGGTGTACAACCCGCGCCGCCGCAAATGCCTCAGCCCTAAGCTGGCGCCGTCGTGGGAGGGGCCCGCTGAGGTACTCTGGGTGGTGGGCGAGGTCTGCTACCGTGTCCGGTTGCGAACACGGGGGAGAGTGGTGGTCCTGCACCAAGACCGGCTGGCCCCCTACCAGGCCCGGGAGGAGGAGCCGTGTGGGGAGGCTCTAGAGGACCAGCCGGGGCTGGAGCCGGCCGATAGTGGGGCGTCTGTGGGTCGCCAGCCGTCACCGTGGCCAACGGCTTCTCACGCAGGGTTCCACAGCAGTTAGCCGAGTACGAGTACAGCCTGAGGGGGGTGTTCGACGTCGGCGAGACGCCAGACGCTTCAGGTTTTTAAGGAGTAAGAGTGCAGGGGGTCTAAACCTGCGATCCAGTGTGTTGAAGTATTTCACAACACTACCCCTAGCACATCTGGAAATAAATCCTCATAATGATTATTGCCCTGGGCATGTACCAAAAAATCACTGAGCATATATATATATATCACTGTGTTGAAGCTAGAGACACAGAATAAGTGCAAACACATACAGTGTTCCTGCACCTTTGACCTCATCCAGAATGTATCGTTTTTTGAAAGGGATTGCTGTCAGAATGCACAACTGAATCCCAAACAGAATCTCTAGTCAAATATGATCATTTGTGAAACAGGCAAATGAGTCTCTCAGGTGCCCATTGCTCATTTTCAGACACAATTATGCAATACTTTCACCATGCGTTGAGCAATAGGGATTAAAGATACCAGAGGTAAGGTTAAAAGTGATTCTGAGGTGCAACACATCAGTGATACAGCTAGGCATCTGAAATGCGGGGTTTGAGAGCCCTTCAGGGAACACCGTACCCTAAAGGTACCAAAAGTCCACTAGTATAAGCATTAAGCCACTGTCACCCCTGTTACAATGTGATTGCTACATATCTTCATTTCTTTGGTTTTTAAGGAGTAAGAGTGCAGGGGGTCTAAATCTGCGATCCAGTGTGTTGAAGTATTTCACAACACTACCTGTAGCCCGTCTGGAAATAAATCCTCATTCTGATTATTGACCTGGGCATGTACCAATAAATCACTGAGCATATATATATATATCACTGTGTTGAAGCTAGAGACCTTTATGTAATATTATGATGCTAAAATGTCATTTTCACATATATTAATGTAATAAATGATTGCTTATGCTTTATAAACAAATCTAATTAAAATAAAAGCTTACGTTTTGTATTTAACTTGTACCATAGAACATGATTTGCTTTGTATTTCAAGCCCACAAAGTGTCCAACTGACGCACTACATGATATAAGGAAGATTATCACATGCATATCGGTATTATCTTTCTTATGAAAATGCATTCCTTTCATTACCTTTTACTTTTTAAAATGAACTCAAATTGTGTATAATGTAATAATTTAAGTAGAATAGATTCTAATAATATAATGATCCAGTGTGTTGCACTACTTCACTGCTTCACTGCTCTATGCCGTCTGGAAATAAATCCTCAGACTGCTTACTGCCCTGGGCATGTACCAATAAATTACAGGAGCACATCTATATATCACTGCGATGAAGCAGGAGACACACAATCACTGCAAACACATCCTAAATACAGTGTTCCAGCACCTTTGACCTCATCCAGTACGTATCATTTCTTGAAAGGGATTGCTGTCCGAATGCACATCTGAATCCCAAACAGAATCTCTAGTAAAATACGATCATTTGTGAAACAGGTAAATGACGGTCTCAGGGGCCCATTCCTCATTCTCAAGACACATCTATGCAGTACGTACACCATGCATTGAGCAATAGGGATTAAAGACACCACAGGTAAGGTTAGAAGTCATTCTGACTATATTCTAAAATATTGGACTCATATTCTTATGATGGCAGTCACTTATGATAGTGACAGAGACGCTGTGTTGTAAAAGGGCGCTGTCTTTTGGATGAGATGTAAAACAGAGGTCACAGCAAGCTGAAAAACACGTTTTGAAAAGTGTGCTTTTCCTGCCCCAGAAGTTAAATGGGGGTGACCAAAGTTGCCCAAACGTGTTTATTTCTGCTGAAAAACCCGTTTTGACAGCTTCTGCACAGTGGGGTTAAGGGCTGACTCAGTGGGCTCTAATGAGCCAGGCAGCTACATTGGGATTCCAAGGTTTGAAAAAATACGTTTATTTCGAGCTGAAAAACAAGTTTTGAAAAGTGTGCTTTTCCTGCCCCAGAAGTTAAATGGGGGTGACCAAAGTTGCCAAAATATGTTTATTTCTCTGTCACTATGCTGGGGAATTGGGACCCGCACAGACCTCAGGGTGAATGCCCCCCCGCCGGCACCATTAACACCGCTTCCAGCTGGAAGCTTTGTCTTTCCCTGTAGCTCACCCTCATCCGGGTACTGACCTGGCTCACACCTGCTTAGCTTCAGTGGGTTTTCAGTTGCAAGTTGCAAGGGGATGCAAGTGATGGAGCCGCTCGCTGCGAAAGCTACTGCATTGGCCGGGAATCGAACCCGAGCCTCCCGCGTGGCAGGCGAGAATTCTACCACTAAATCACCAATGCTCAGTGCCTGGACCTTCAAAAAAGACGCTTTTTTGGTGCTCTGTGCAAAACGCGTCGACATCTGCTTCCAGCTGCAAAATGCCATTTGCAGACGCTGAAGAATTTATTTCCAAGGCAGCGGGTACAAGCGATTTGGCGTTTTAAAACCACCAGGAACAGCAAAGAGGTGCGCTTCTTTGCTTGCGCCAGAACACAACGACAGGAGGTGGACAACGTAGTCGGCAGGATTCGAACCTGCGCGGGGAGACCCCAATAGATTTCTAGTCCATCGCCTTAAGCACTCAGCCACGACTACAGCAAACCCCGCCGCCGCTGCGTTCTTGCTACAATCTTACCTGGATCGCGAGGCGCCGGCGGAAGCCTATTTCAAAGTCGTTCTCCGTTTCAAAAAAACATTTCCAAAATACAAGCCTTGCAGACAGACACGCCTCAGAGGACTTAAGGGTGGCTTCATGTCGGAATGATAAAGTCTCCCCGTCCGGACATGAAAATGCAACTTTGTTACACACAAAAAAAGACTTTCAGAGGCTTCCCGGATGTTTCCACCAGATTAAAATATTCACCGACGCAATGTCCATTCTGGAAGTCTGGTTGAAGCGGTTGAAGCGGTTTAGTCGGGATTTGTTCACCGTCCGTGTAGAGAGCCAGAAAGTTAATGTTGTAGTGTTTAAATTTGAAGGGGTTTTGTGTAAAACTGCCGCTGAATGCCGCTTTGTCCACAAACCCCAAAATTACCACTTTGGGTAACTGTCCGAGAAAGAGGTTTTCTTGGTTACACACATGGCTCCCTGCAGGCAGGCTGAAGACTTTCATCTGTACGCGGTCTATGGGGTATTTAGGTATTTAGTGGTGCGACCGTCAGGAGTGCTTCGGCGTTCACAAACAAAGATGCAGAGAGTACGCTCAGTTTGTGTTCTCTGATGTTGTTCATTAAGCAGAAAGCATCTCTGTTGCGCGTGAGTTTTATTTTCAGGTCTACGCCATTCAGTAGTCCCAGTGGGCAAAAGACGTATAATATACGTCTATTAAACGCATACCTTAGACGTCTAAATGTGGTCTACAATTCGTCTAGAATGAAATTCTAATATACGTCTAAAGTTATACGTCAATTATACGTCTATGTTTAGACGTTCATTATACATAAATGGTTGGAGTTCTATTATACGGATAAATTTAGAGGACTATTATACATATATGGTTGGAGTTCCGGATAACTTTAGAGGTCTATTATACGGATAACTTTAGAGGACTATTATACGTATATGGTTAGAGGTCTATTATACGTATACCTTTAGAGGTCTATTATACGTATAACTTTAGAGGTCTATTATACGTATATGGGTAGAGGTCTGTTATACGGATAACATTAAAGGTCTATTATACGTATATGGGTAGAGGTCTATTATACATCAAAGATAGATTTTATAGGCGTAGAAACAAGTAAACCAAGCCAATGATTAGGTTTAGAAATGTATTCTGAAAATACACATTCACACCTGAAACATATGTATTTCAAATTATACATTGTATACAATCAATCAACAATCAACATATGGGCAATAATCATAAAAAACACAACTAGTCTTAAACTTCAGCTACAAATTCTGGTAACATGGCAATATACAGTATAGTAATGACAAACACAAAACTAATTACATTAACACACTAACTCAAAACCACATTTTGATTCAAATATACATTTTAAAATGTACAACTTCTATATTTCCAAGAAAAAAAAATATTACAATGGAAGTTAAGACGATTTTTGTCCACTATTTGCAAACCCTGTCTAATTGTCCTAACAGTTAGAACCAAAAACCTATTATTTTCAGTGTCCAGATCTCCTGGCCCCCTGTCTTTCATATGCATTCTTCAAGTAACACATTGCATGCTCCTTTATTTCTTTTTCTGTTGATGTAGGGTGGGACTTCAGCACCGCAGCTAGGAGAAAATTGTATAATATTACTTCCCAAATAAATGATGATTATCTTCTTTAGTATAATCTAAAAAGTGAACGGTTTACTAAGCTCAAAACTGAAATAAATGTATAAAATTTGGCTTGCATCATAGCAGTTGAGCAATAAAGTCTGTCCTAATTAAAGAGTACCCAAAGTTTGAAAGTACAACATAGAATAAGAATAGAGAAACGGCAAAACAATTTTGTGTCATCTTCCCCATTCACACTATTTTATGTGCCATTTTTTGCTTATTCACGTACTATTTTAATCAAAATAATATTAAGAAAGATCTGTATGTATTCAGATAGTATTATTATTGTTCATACTTACTCGTCAAAAGAGGATTGCTGAGATATTTGCGGATATACTTCTACGTTTGAAAAACGTGTCCAAAATTGTGACCAACGAATACTAGCAATGCATTGTGGTATATATGCGGAAAATATGCTGGGTTCGATATTTTCTCAACGTATGCGTTTATTAATGTTGTCGATATTATGGTTGAAATATAACATTGATAATACATCGCGGCTATGTGCCCCCTGCTATGAGCTGATGTGCAATTTTAACGCATGTAGTTAGTAAGGATCGGTCACTGTTGTATGGTATTATATATAATGACATTATGGAATAGGATGGGGACAGGCCTGGCATCACGGGGGGAGGGGGGAATGTTGCCCCTTCAGTTTTGGGCAAAAAGATTTACCTAACTTAATTTGCGCCCTAAAAAATAGTTGTACTTTGTCAATGGTCAGACAACACTAAATGACACGAACAGTCACTCAGTCTGTTTGATGGGCAGGAGGGCTATCCGTCCAGGAGCTGCACATATCAGTGTCGTTATTGAGTGTCAACATTACGATCCTGTTTGCTCAGGTGGACCGATTCCTTGCAGTAGTTTATCATTATACTTAAAATCGTTATATAACTAGGACTAGTTATAGCAGTCTGTGCTTTCTGTTGGTTTTACAACATTTTTTCTTAACGATTCAGAACGTCCATGTAGCTGCAAAAATGAACGCTTATGGTACTTTTCGCTCCAGGCAATACTCTCCAGTGAGAGTGACGAAAAATGTGAAACTGAACTTCATCGCAAATACCAGATTGCTAGTCGATATCTTCTATCATAAAGCACTAATTAATGGCATAGCTGCGAGATTTCATTTGGGTAGCTGCACCGTACAGCTCCGTTTCAACCGAAATATCACCCCCGCTCAGAATATCAGACGCCCCCCTACAGATTTTTCCCCGGGCACCGCGCACTGATGGGGGACGGGGTTTCCAGGAAATGGTATCAACTTTTCTCAAGAAAATAAAAATAGAAACTCTATAGGCACTCAAACATTTTACTGTTTTTTTTTTCAGGCAGGTGGCAAGACCCCTCCGCAAAACCCTTGTATGCCAAGCTGTGGGCATTGATTCGTCGAATATACGTATATTCACGCCGAAAATACGGCTATACGTATATATACGTCGCCTCGACGTATAATCAACGTCGAATTACAACCGTAAAATCGACGACATTAATAAATGCATATATAACGTCGAAAACACATCTAACACTAGGAGTATACGGCACTCTGCACAGTGTACGAAGTAAATTATTTTCGCAGTAATTAATTTACACGTGTATAATAAATATAGTAAATATAATTAATTACTGCGAAAATAATTTACTTCGTACACTGTGCAGAGTGCTGTATACTCCTAGTGTTAGATGTGTTTTCGACGTTATATATGCGTTTATTAATGTTTATTTCACAGTGTCGTGCACCTTTTCATTGCTCTCGCTTTCAGAGCCTCCGCACGGCACACGACTCGACATCAGGAAGCACATTGAAGTGAAAGCAGGGAGCGCTGCGACATGCACTGTGCAGATCCCGCCACACTAAGAGGTATATAAGCGTCAAAGGCAAGTCATTCCGAGTTGGTCGTTTGTGTTTTCCGTTCAGACGCGAAATGCTGAAATGATCTCTCGGCTCCTCGGTTGTCATTTCTGCTCCGTAAAGTAATCACAGCACGAGTCGGCTTCCAGCACGGTGGGTCGGGACACAATGCCGGGGGTCGGAGAGCGATGTCTTCCTCGTTAGTACAGGACCTGTCACCTGTCCCCACCTGTCACGCGGGAGACCGGGGTACATCAGGACGCGCATTGAAGTGAAAGCAGGATGCGCTGCGACATGCACTGTGCAGATCCCGCCACACTAAGAGGTGAGTGGGTCTGTTCGATCACAGCACTAGGCGAATCCCCAATCCCCTTTTGTGCGTGGCGACAGAAGAAGTCTGGTCTGTTTCCGCCCAGTTTCGATCCGGGGATCTTTCGCGTGTTAGGCAAACGTGATAGCCGCTACACCACGGAAACCTGCAGGGACTGCTGCTGCTTGCGTTTCGGGCTGAGAAAGGGACGCGTCACTTTAGGCAGGGGGCGCTGGAGAGAGGAACAAAGGGCGCGATGAAACAAAACACCGAAACCCGGGATCTTTAGATCTTCAGTCTAACGCTCTCCCAGCTGAGCTATTTCGGCGGTGCACAGAGCCCACAGCCACCTGCTCCAGCCTTCCTGTGTTGCGGCATGAGCGCACCAAGAGTAGCGGGAGAGTGTTGCAGGAACGTCACTCAGAAGGAAAGCCACCCAGGTGCGTCCTCTGAGCTCTGTCCAGCGCATCTTCCTCGCATGGACTCCTGCCTGCGACGGGCAGGAAACAATTAGCAAGAACAGAACAACACCCCATGGGTGTCTCATGACCACACCTTAGGTTGTGACACGTGCAGGTGTGAGGGGTTGCCGGGCTACTTTGGAGCAGAGCTTGGGCGGAGGGAGGGCGGGAAAGCAGACAAAGAGGTGACACCTCAAGGTCTGCACGATCACAGCTCTCCGCCGCCCCAGGCTTCCGCTCGATAAGCTGCTGGACACACCCGCCCCTCCTCACACAGACCGTGGAAAAGCCCCCGAGTCGGAGGGCTCTCTCTTCCTCCCAGGAGCTCTTGGACACGACGCACAGACAGGGTGCGGGGAGCCGCCGCCTGCAAACACGGCTCCAGGCAGGACTCCACTCAGTAGGAGCCGCAGAGCAGAGGAGATGGGGGCAGCTTAGCTCCTGTGCAGAGACCTGAGCTGCTGTTGCTGCAGACGCTGTCTTTTCTGCACTCGGGGTAGGAGTGAATGTTGAGTTGCCCTTAGAAATGAAGCAGAGTACTTCAACGGCACGGGTGTGTGTGTGTGCGTGCGCCCTGGTGATTCTGGGAGACAGATCGAACCTGGGCTAAAAGAGAGGAGGCTTAGCCCTCTTCCATTTGCTACTTCAAAGTTGTACAACCCATTTGTATCTGCTAGGCGGCGCAGTTGTCGTGCACAAAGAACGCTTTGAAAAGCGTCCAAAGCAAGTCATTCCGAGTTGGTCGTTTGTGTTTTCCGTTCAGACGCGAAATGCTGAAATGATCTCTCGGCTCCTCGGTTGTCATTTCTGCTCCGTAAAGGAATCACAGCACGCGTCGGATTCCAGCATGCTGGGTCGGGACACGATGCCGGGGGTCGGAGCGTGTGATGTCTTCCTCGTTAGTATAGTGGCAAGTATCCCCGCCTGTCACGCGGGAGACCGGGGTTCGATTCCCCGACGGGGAGTAGCTTTTCTTTTACCTCCTTAGAGAAAGGACTGCCTTTCACTTCTCTGTTTTCTAACACAGCGTCGTGCACCTTTTCATTGCTCTCGCTTTCAGAGCCTCCGCACGGCACACGACTCGACATCAGGAAGCACATTGAAGTGAAAGCAGGGAGCGCTGCGACATGCACTGTGCAGATCCCGCCACACTAAGAGGTGAGTGGGTCTGTTCGATGCACAAAGAACGCTTTGATAAGCGTCAAAGGCAAATCATTCCGAGTTGGTCGTTTGTGTTTTCCGTTCAGACGCGAAATGCTGAAATGATCTCTCGGCTCCTCGGTTGTCATTTCTGCTCCGTAAAGGAATCACAGCACGAGTCGGCTTCCAGCACGGTGGGTCGGGACACGATGCCGGGGGTCGGAGAGAGTGATGTCTTCCTCGTTAGTATAGGACCTGTCACCTGTCCCCACCTGTCACGCGGGAGACCGGGGTACATCAGGACGCGCATTGAAGTGAAAGCAGGATGCGCTGCGACATGCACTGTGCAGATCCCGCCACACTAAGAGGTGAGTGGGTCTGTTCGATCACTAGGCGAATCCCCAATCCCCAATCCCATTTTGTGCGTGGCGACAGAAGAAGTCTGGTCTGTTTCCGCCCGGTTTCGATCCGGGGACCTTTCGCGTGTGAGGCGAACGTGATAACCACTACACTACGGAAACTGTGGTCAGATGTGCCCAGCGGCCCAGCGCTGAGCTTCGCCAATGCGATTCAGCTGCTTCCAGTGCCTTTATTGGGGTGCGCTGATGGACCGTGCTCTCTCTCCAGAGACCAGCACGCCTGTCATGGACGGAGCAGGAAAGACGGCGCCACATTCTACAGCCCTCTCCACGCAATCGACGAAATCGGGCTACTGAAGTGGAGAAAATCGCCTCTCCAGAAAGTGCAAATATCATCTTGGAGAGTATAAATCCTATTGCCGAAGGTCAGCCCTGTCTACCAGAGTGACCCTCCCACCTCCTGCAGCGATGGTCAGCTCGTCTCACACGCGAGAAGTTTCGGCTGGAAACAAGCGCCCCCTCTTCTCGCACGTTTTGCACGTTGAGTAGTTTTAATGTGGCTCCTTCGTACACACTGCTGATCTTTTGGAAAGCAGGAGGCAAAATTGACACGTTTCCATAACGGGAGTCGAACCCGGGCCGCCTGGGTGAAAACCAGGAATCCTAACCGCTAGACCATATGGGAGTGCACAACCCTGCTGTTCCGGGCATCATGCAAGCAAACTACATAAATATGAGAAAACACGCAAGAGAGTTGTCACTCAGAGTGTCGAAGGGTCGATGTATACTGGGACTCAGTTGAAATGCAACGTCAGGACTTTTCCGAATTATGTCACACGAAGAGAGCACAGCCTTTTCCGCCCTGCCACGTGTGTATCGGTAACTCGCCGTGATTGTATAGTGGTCAGTACTTTGCGTTGTGGCCGCAACAACCCTGGTTCAAATCCGGGTCACGGCAGAATAGGGGCGTCTGCTTTTACTACTTGCATGAATGAAGGCAAAAAAAAGCCAATCGATGTGAACAAACGGCGCTTTACAGAGGAGTACTGCCTGACTGGATCGTTGATGAACGACAGAGGCCACTCCGACCTCTTCTCGGGTTTCTTCAATGACTTACTAAGGATCTTCTTCACATTCGCCCATGCATGGGAAGCCAGTTACACCAAAGCAAACGCAGGAAAGTGCATTTCATGCAGAGACCAGGAGGGACCTGTTTACACCAAGAGTGGTCGGAGTATGGAACAATGCGCCAAGCCCTGTTTCTGGAGTCGATTCTTGATTAGATCTTGGGCTCACTAAGAGGCCCCCGCTGGGTACTAATCTTTCTGTTGTTCTCGCAGGTGTTGCGCTGCTTTTGAGCCGACAGAGCTCGTCTTGGTCTGTCGGGACAGCCCAATTGCAAATGATCGGCTCCAGGTACAGAAAAAACGTGCGTTTGGTACAAGAGTGCATGAAGGCACCGGAAATACATTGGGAACAAATGACTGGTGGTTCAAGACCTCTGTGAAGTGCAGGAGCGTGCAAGAAGAGGCTGTTTGCACCCAGTCTCGAACCAGGGACCTTTCGCGTGTTAGGCGAACGTGATAGCCGCTACACTACGGAAACCTGTAGGGACTGCTGCTGGTGTCTCGCTTGCGTTTCGGGCTGAGAAAGGGACGCGTCACTTTAGGCAGAGGGCGCTGGAGAGAGGAACAAAGAGCGCGATGAAACAAAATGCCGAAACCCGGGATCGAGCCAGGGACCTTTAGAACATACTCTCACGAATCGTTAGAATACGTGCGTTTGATCATCAATTGCGTAACAACCACATTCGTTCGACTTGAGCCATCAAGCTCATAGTTTTCAAATCTTGAAAGCTGTCATTGAGCACATCATAGTCTGCAGTACGCCCCATAACTTGCGTACTTCAACAGAAAGAAGAGCAGACAGCTCCATAAATATGCGAGGCGCAGAGAGTGCAAGGCGAGCCGCACACGTTTCGGTGGCTGAGAGAGGGCAGTTTTTGCTTCTGCATTTCCCAGGTAAGGACGCATGACAACAACCGATCGCGGTGCTCATTTACGACATAGTGGTGATGAGTTTTCAGTACGTGTTCTTTTGAACGAGCAATGAGGTTGCTGCCTTGGACAGCTGACTGCACGCTCTCATTGTGCCACGTGATGAGTATTCACCAGGCTCGTTCAGTCATTAGTCACATTCCATCGTTTGCCATAAGCAGATGCTGCAAGGTGATGTGGATATCAGTTCCCAGTCTTGTGGACGAGGACAGAAAGAACACACAAGGGCTCATCCGCGATTTGAACCCAGGACCTCCCACACCCTAAGCGAGAATCATACCCCTAAACCAATGAGCCACGGCAGCACTTTCCATTTTATTCTGTCAGCGAGCATGAGGACGGGGGAGAGGCGTCATTCGCTCGTCCAGTCAGACCTTCATCAATAAGTCAAGAAAGCCGCAATTACACGACTGCCTTGCAGACGAAGGGCAGTGAACTGCACCCGGTAAGAGGGGAACAAGCGGCACTAGGCGACACCGAGGCATGAGCCCCAGCGAGGGGGGTTAGCTTGCATGGTACAGCGCTCGCTTTGCATGCGAGAGGTAGCGGGATCATTTCCCACGTCCTCCAGGTGTGTGCTTAGAGCTTGATGTGCCGAAAGGTGTCCTTTAGCCTGTGGTCACGGAGAGCGTCATGCATCTGTCAATCATTTCGCAGCCACGCCCCCTCTTCATCTTCTCTCTGCCTTAAGCGTCTCCGCCACTCTCTCTTGACATTTCATGTCAGCATGTCAGAAGTCCGAGTGACGTTTTTAAAGGCTGAGTGAGGGCACGATGCTGAAGCAGAGAGGCCACTTCAGTCAGAGAGACTTGTGCTAGGTGAGATCTGAAAAACAGACTTGCAACAGAAACAGACCAAAAAAGTATCGGTGAGATCAAAAGGCAAATGCAACATCCAGCAGAGGGCGTCTAAAGATTAGGGAACGGGCGACTGAAATCCATGAGGCAAACTTTCCGGCTGTGTACTGCAGCTGGCCTCGTTGGCGTAGTTGGTAGCACGTCAGTCTCATCATCTGAAGGTCCTGAGTTTGATCCTCACACGGGGCAGGGCTGCTTCCTCTCTTGCTCTTTTCAAACACTTGCGGCAACTGTTCGCTCATAACCACGTCTGGAATGCGTGACCTTTACACGGGGGAGAAGCAACGCCGCATCCCTTTTCTAAAGAACATTCACATTCAGAAATAAGTCAAGAAATTTGCCATTACTTTCGCTCGCGCTGCTGTCAGCCTGCCCATGTTGCCAAAGAAAGATTCACTCGGCGTCAACATGACAGAACAGCGATCACTTGAAAACACTATTCCACACTCCGTAAGCAAGAACTTCAGTGTTTGCAGTCACCCGATATGCCGATAGTCAAAGGAGCACAAAACACGAAGCGTCAAAAGACAAGATGAGTTGATGGAAAGAGCGTTGAATTGATGAGCACAAAAGTTCAGCTCGTACAATAGGCAACGAAGGTCCCGGCGTCATCATCGCACTTGAAAGGACTGCCTTGCAGACTAAGGGCAGTGGGAGGTTGCTGTTTTGAGATGGAGGCATTGGGATGGTGGGCCGAGATCTATTCTTCTTAAGGAATTCTTCATCGTGAAAGATCGGTCCACAGGTCATCCAAAGAACTTACAAATATTTTTGGACTCAGGGAATCACGTGCTTCCGGAAGGGAGTGAAGTGCTCAAACACATGACATGCCCCCTTGATCTCACATGCACAATTCTGCTGCAACATGCACAGCTACCGTCCACACCAGGCAGTGGGGCTTCAGCAGAATTTGCTACGCCACCTGCAATTACATATCCAGCTGCACACATATACATGGCCCCTCTGTCCTTTTCAGGATCTCAAAAAAAAGCATAGCGTGGTTTTCCTGTAACCTGATTGACCGCATCTCCCTCAGAATGTGCCCCGTTGCATTCATTGCTGAAGCAGGACGGAGGCTAACGGGCATGCCAGAACAGTTAGGCTCAGCGATCTCTCCAAAATATTGTGGTTGTAGTGGAAGAAATATGGTTTAAATTGTACCTTGGTATTTCAAACTCTCTCTAGAATGTTATCCATTTCTATTTTATTTTGACAGGAACTGGCTAATGACACTAGATGAAAAGAGAAGAAAGAAAACACAACGTTTCGGCCGTGGAGCCTTCTTCAGGTGTGAGGGCTCCACGGCTGAAATGTTGTGTTTTCTTTCTTCTCTTTTAAGCATGGAATAGACCTATTACTTGTTCCTTTGCAGCCTACGCATGCTGACACAGCTCCCCACCTGAACTGCTAATGATGCCTGGTAGTTTGTGGTACTTGGGTATTGTCTTATGTTTGCTCAAACTGCATATGTGTGATTGCATATTTTTGGGTATTTTCATATGTCAATATTTAATTCACTGACATTCCTGTATGCTTGGAAGAAAGGTAGATTGGATTTGGCACAGGACGCCTGCCCATATTTGTTGATCATTGTTGGGCTGGAAAAACAATGATAAAAAGTGTATGAAAAAAGCTCTCTCCAATATTTCCCTTCTCTTCGCCATGGTTACACTGCCCGTTCTTTCCGTCTTTTGTCCTTCTACAAAGATTCCAGGGCTCTTTTTCCACCATAATATCAGAATATTTTTTTCTCTTTTAAAGGCTGTAGGTGGGGTGTGATGGACTGTACCACTATCATAGAAGATTTTTTCAGGACACATCGCAGTTCCATAGTAGAATTTATCAATAGTAGAATTCCATAGGACATTATTTACCAACATATTACCCAGTGTGAGACTCTGCCAGTAAACCTCAGAGCATTGAGTTCTCCACTGATAAAGATGGCTGTCTGAAGTCATGAAATCCACTGCTGGGATGCCTGAGAGACAGTAATTGAATCTTGGCTGGAATTAGGCTTTCTATTAGTGTTGATCTTTGGGAATTATGTGGTAAAAAGGGAAAACTCCTTTACTTTAGTCACTTTGAATGTTCAAATGTACAGAACCTGCAAAACTAAGCAATGAAAAAAATCCATCACCACTCTCATGATAGCATAACTCATAGTCTCTGCTGTTATGTAACAATACACACTTTCAATTTTCTTATCGCCTGTCTCCAGAGAGAATGTTGTTAGTGCTGATGACCTTGAATAAGACCTTGTTGACTCTGTAAAACAATCTTCCTCTGCTTAGATTTTCACTCAGATTGATTTTGTTCTCAGATTATTCCTGGCAGGACTGAGTTTCTAGGAAATGAAAAGTGAAAGAAAAAGTACAGAAGATCAGCCCTTGAATATACAACATTGTGCAGTGAGATTGTTAAATGTATTAGCTGCTATCCTGTGCTAGAGCCTGTCGTGGTAAGCAGTGGATGACAGGATCTAGCACAGATACTAATGAAACACTGTTAATGAAAGATAAAACACTTGAGTCTTATTTTAGTTTTCCATTTCCCTTTCATTTGTGATGTACTGTACAACAGGCCACAGAACATGCACAAAAACAGATATGCACACATTCACACCAGGCAATGACAGTCTGCCCAGTCAGAATCTGAGCTGAGGTATCAGAATTCTGAATTCCCTGAATTCTGTCATGGATCATCCACAATAAGGGCAATGTTTGAACACGAGGATCCCCAGGAGAGAGCCTAGTAACATAAATCTTGGAGCAAAAGCAGATGATTAACTTCATAGTTTGTGTGGTTGAGCCAAAGTTGAGCATGAGGATATGTGAGTCACCATTCTTAGAAATGGATCCAACTTCAGACAGGCGTCAAAAGTAAGAGTATACAGTGCTGGGGCAATGACACTTCAATGATCAGAAGGATAACAAGAGTTTTAATGCATTGAAATTGATTTTCTGGTGATGCACACTGTCATGGAACTATTAATTTTTTAAGGATCACTTACTGACGTCAGACAGCTGCCAATTCTCCAGACTGGAAGGATGAACAGTTTATCCCCCTAGGTACCATATTTCCATATTTCGAAGCATTGGAATAATACATGTCATACAGCAACATAAAAACAGGAAGACAAGTATCACAGCCCCTATAATCGGTGTTAGTAACTTAAAAGAAAAACATTCCCCCTGGCCCAAACAGTGATTCTAACCAGGAGAGAAAAGCCGGTGTATCTTTTATGCCTCTCTCTTTATTCACCTTGTCTTTTAGTTCTTTTAAATGCTGAATAGCGAGCGTAAGATTTCCGTAATCATAGTCATTAGCTGGAATATATGTACAACAGGAGTCTCCTACTAAAGCATAGACTCCTCCAGATGCTGCATTTTGAAGGTCCAGCACGAACCTGTTCTGAAGTGCCATTAATCTAACTCCCCTTAATTCTTGTTTGATAGCGTCTAAGCCTTCTAACATGATATTAATAAAAGAGTACATTTCATAAAAAGTCGCATGGGTGAGGCTGTAGAATGAGGCATTAAAGCACATATATAACAAGATGCATTAAATTTCTTTAACTTTACAGTATGATTTATAAATTTATACCACAAATTACTCATATCCCCCTCATTATCAGTTTCATTCAGCCAGTTTGTATACAAAGAGGCTTCGTGTTTAGATTCTTCCTCTTTTGGGGTGGTGACAGGCTTCTACATAAAAAGGAAAAAGGCTGTGCACATCAGTCCCAAGCAGGTTATCCCCATCTGTCCTTGTGGAGACATCACTCCTGCGCTTTGTTCAGTTCGTTTGTGACCTTTTTACAGTGGGAAGCATGAATCCAGGGCACCATTTCTGTGACCTTCACAGCAGTGGCAGTGGTCAGCAGCACCTGGTACAGCCCCCTCCACCTGAGTGAACACCATTTCTTTTTCCTGAAGTCTTTCACCAGAATCCAGTCTCCTTATTCACTCATTAGTTCTTACAGCACAGGTAAATCCCTGTGGGCTGGAGCCCAGCATAATCCTAGGCTTTTTTGGTCAACATTGGTCAACAGATTGGTCAACAACTGGGTAATAACTCTTAGAAAAATCTACACATTGTTCCCCTGCCTCAGCTGTGACGTTTTGTAGAACAATACTAGCTGAAGTTGTAAAATTTCTCTTTGTTCCGTTCCTGCAAAACATCTTATTATGAACAAACAAACCACAATAATCATTTGCATCTAGGGGAATCACTCCCAAGGGTAACCCCCCTTAAAGCTATATTGTTCTACCCATCAGGTTCTGCCACTAGATAAGAGAATCTTTCCCATGAAATCATTTTTTGACCTTCATGATCCCTTCAGGGCGTACAATTAGCACAGAAGCAGCAGCTTTAGTCCACATGTTTTTCAAACAGGATATTAACGATATGATCATAACGAATAATACCAGACCCACAAATATGTATTGAACCAGAGACCCTCTCCATGTTCCTAGCACAGACTGTAGCCATGCACCAATACCCCAATCATCTGGATTGCAGGATTTACGAAGAAAATTATTTTCGCAGTAATTAATTTATTATATTTACTATATTTATTATACAAGTGTAAATTAATTACTGCGAAAATAATTTACTTCGTACACTGTGCAGAGTGCCGTATACTCCTAGTTGCGGCACACACGATACATACAGTAAAAAGCCTCAGGCACTGTGTTAGATGTGTTTTCGACGTTATATATGCGTTTATTAATGTCGTCGATTTTACGGTTGCAATTCGACGTTGATTATACGTCGAGGCGACGTATATATACGTATAGCCGTATTTTCGCCGTGAATATACGTATATGCGACGAATCAATGCCCACTGGGTAAACTCTTGAGCAAACTCTGAACCAGCTCTAAGGAAACTAATCCGATTAGACGTTACTTTGACTCATCTTTTTACGCTCAGTGCTGGATTGCTCAAACTCCAGCTAGGGTTAGGGTTAGCATTCCCACGCTACTTAGACACTTTGTTTACGCTCAGTGCTGGATTTTGGGAACTTCAGGACGAGTGGGAATTTTCTCCTATCTGTCAATTCTGTTTTGTTTTGGAGACTCTTGGGTGCCTATGTTGTACAGTGCAGCGTGAAGGAAACATTTTCCAAAACTGTGTCAGCTCAAAAGTTGTAAGAAAACCTCTCCAGCTGCTTTAACTCTCTTCATTTTTGTCATTTAATGTGACACTCGATGTATAACTGGAGCCTCACATATGCAAATGGTGAGGCTCCAGTTCGACACCACTTTACAGTATCTGACAAAAGCATGGCAGACTGTGCCATGACCGGCAGATAACTTCTGCTTATTTTTACCATATTAAACATTGGAAATCCTCCCAGTTGCATTTGTGACACTTGATTTTGACTCCACCTAAGACACTCTTAAATCTTCAAACACTTTTCTCTTCTCCCGCAACACTCTTGTCTGTCGGCACTATGTGGCAGCGTTGCATGACAACCCATCTCACCACGGAAAGGAACCTAACAGCTTTGGTAAGAGAGGAGAAAAGAACATGGCCCGTACGGGGACCGAACCCATGACCTTGGCGTTATTAGCACCACGCTCTAACCAACTGAGCTAACCGGCCTCACGACAGTGGTCCTCTCTGTGCTGCAAAAAATCGAACTCAGGGAATTTCTTTTGCCCTCCTTTGAATAGAAAGCCGTGTAATTCAGTGTACGGGCTTTCTCGTGCAGTTTCATGGTTCTTGTAACCCAAATCCTACACTGGCCTGAAGTGTCCCCCCATTTCACAGCATTTTTCAGCTGATTTAAAATGTACCTAAAGGAGAAGCATTATTGAAGACCATCAATTACCAAGAGCTTTTGTCAAAGGTTTTGGTGGTCATTTTTAATGACCACAGAGCACTATGACCTCGGTTTTACATCTCAGCCGAAAGACAGCGCCCTTTTACAACACAGCGTCTCCGTCACTATGCTGGGACATTGGGACCCGCACAGACCTCAGGGTGAGCGCCCCCCCGCCGGCACCATTAACACCGCTTCCAGCTGGAAGCTTTGTTTTTCCCTGTAGCTTACCCTCATCCGGGTACTGACCTGGCTCACACCTGCTTAGCTTCAGTGGGTTTTCAGTTGCGAGTTGCAAGGGGATGCAAGTGATGGAGCCGCTCGCTGCAAAAGCCACTGCATTGGCCGGGAATCAAACCCAAGCCTCCCGCGTGGCAGGCAAGAATTCTACCACTGAAACACCAATGCTCAGTGTCTGGGCCTTCAAAAAAGACGCTTTTTTGGTGCTCTGTGCAAAAAGCGTCGACATATGCTTCCAGCTGCAAAATGCCATTCGCGGATGCTGAAGAATTTATTTCAAGGCAGCGGGTACAAGCGATTGGGCGTTTTAAAACCACCAGGAACAGCAAAGAGGCGCGCTTCTTTGCTTGCGCCGGAACACACCGACTGGAGGCGGACAACGTAGTCGGCAGGATTCGAACATGCGCGGGGAGACCCCAATGGATTTCTAGTCCATCGCCTTAACCACTCGGCCACGACTACAGCAAGCCCTGCTGCCGCTGCGTTCTTGCTACAATCTTACCTGGATCGCAAGGCACCGGCGGAAGCCTATTTCAAAGTCGTTCTCCGTTTCAATAAAACATTTCCAAAATACAAGCCTTGCAGACAGACACGCCTCAGAGGACTTAAGGGTGGCTTCATGTCGGAATGATAAAGTCTCCCCGTCCGGACATGAAAATGCCACTTTGTTACACACAAAAAAAGAATCAACAACAGAGAAATGCCCACAAGCATTTGAAAAGCCGCACCACGTCGCACTTGAAATAGCTCTTACATTAGTGGTAGACGCAGGAATCGCCTTTTTATTTACGCTCTTACCAACGCGATGGAAAGCAAAACAAAGCAAAGCAGAGCAAAACAAAACGAACAAACGAAAACCCTCACGTCCCGCACTTGCATATAACGCCGTTACGTGCCCAAGCGGTATTGTATGTCATCCTAGCACTGCACGCCGGTGCGTATGGTATATGGGAACGAGCACACGCCACGAATCGTCTCGAATCACTCCCGACAGCTGTAAGGTGCCTTGAAGCGTGCACCCCCAACATTCTTCTTTGCTCATCTGTGAAAGGTAAACTCTTGAGCAAACTCTGAACCAGCTCTAAGGAAACTAATCCGATTAGATGTTACTTTGACTCATCATTTAAGGGATCCTTGTTAATTGGAGAAATCAATGATTTCGAATGAATTCTGTATGCGTTAAAAGACAGCTATACACAGAAAACATGCAGGACACTGCTCATGATGTTTCCCGAGCCGAAACACAGTGCGTTTTTCCAAGCCATCTGACCAAGCCTGCCCCCTGAAAACTGCAGGAGATCGTGTAAAGACGTTCAAGTTTGTAACTACTGCACGCACAGGAAGCAGAATAAATTCCTCTATTCAAACTGTCAAAGGTTTGCTTTGCGAACGCTGCAGGACATCGCACAATCTCTTTTGAACAGGGACAAACGATTTCTTATGGGGCGCAGTAAGTACAGACGTTTAAAAAGCTCCACTCATGCCAATGATGCAGCATGAAGAAGCGCAACCTAAAGTTTGCATTCCTAGCACTGTTGCAACCTAGCACTGTTGCATTCCCCGCATCAGTAGCTAAGAGAATATAATTTACGACTCTTGTTAATGCAGTTTCAGAAACCAGACTGAAATTTCTCAAGTATATTATTTGAATCCATTTGATGTTGGGCAACAACTATTCTTTCAAGACTTTTAGATTGAAATGGGACCTTTGAGACAGGCCTGTAGTTGTTAAGAACTTGTGGATCCAAATTTGACTTCTTAAGGAGCGGTCTAAGAACCACTACCTTAAATTGATCATGTACGACGCCTGACGCAAGCGATGCATTCATCATACTAATTATAGGTCCTGCCAGTCCTTCGAGGGAATCTTTGACTAGCTGAGTGGGGATGGGATCTAGCAAACAGGTGGTTTACTTTGTCTTACGTCTGTGTTCATGAGTCCACCATAAGAAGAAATCTGAACAGGAGTGGTGATCATGCGAGGTCACCACGGAGGAAACCACTGCTCTCCCCCAAAAAAAAACCACCACTGCCCCTCTCAAGTTTGCTAAAGACGACATGGATGTTCCACAACTCATGGAACAATGTTCTGTGGACAGACGTGACAAAAGTTGAACTTGTTGGTAAATATGCACAGTGTTATGTTTGGAGATAACAAAACACCGCATACCAACTCCAAAACCTCATCCCACCTGGGAAGCATGGCGGAGGCTGTACGGCTTGCAATCATCGAGGGACCGATGAATTCCGAGATGTATCAGGAAATTCTACAGCAGAATGTCAGGGTGTCTGCCTGTGATCTAAAACTCAAAAGACGCTGGGTCTTGCAACATGACAAAAACAAAGGAGTACATCAACAACAGAGTGGCTGAAACAGAAGAAATTCCGTATGTTGGGATGGCCAAGTAAGAGTCCTGACACACACGCTTTCACTCATATGAGCTACACGGCTACCAAGATGATCTCAGGTGCGCCGAGCTGGTACGGAACATATTGAACTGATCGACGGCGAATTGTCTCTCAGACAGGCTTTTCACCTCTAAGCTCCCTGACTGACAGTGATCAGCTAGGTAGTAAAACAGTCAGCTGCTTCTAAGCCTTAAACAGCTGCATCTCGGCGCTTCCACGGAGAGATGATTTGAAAGCCGAACATCGCCCATTGGGAACACCTTACTATCACTAGTTTAAGAGACTCTTAAGGTCTTGCAGAGGTGCCTGTCTAATAGCATGCGCTTTGCAAGCTATAGGTGTTTAGGCTGAGGCAGAATGCCTGTTAACAAAATGTTTTTCTAAAGGGGCCTCGCACTCTTTTCCAAGCAATGGTCACCATCCCCACCGAGTGTCACAATGTAGTCATGTCCTAGGACATCACCTGTTAGTCTCCATTTGTCTGCCACCAACACTTTAGGTTACGGGGCCACAACCGCACCCCGGAGACCAGAGGAGCCGTTGGCGTTCTGGCGGCGCAGATTGGGCTGAAGGTGGGGCGCTTGAATCTCGCTGTTGGAGGCCGTCTGAAACTGACCCAAGCCTTTCCCTTGAATTAAATGTAAATAAGAAATGAACCCCAGATGCACATGGAATCAATCACGTGTTTCCTTTGAGCCGTTTCAGAGACTGCTCCAGAGTTTACCTTGCACAGATGCGCAAAGATTAATGATGGGGGTGCACGCTTCCAGGCGTCTTACAACTGTAGGGACTGATTAGAGACAATTCGTAGCTTGTGCTCATTTCCCTCTATTCCCCGTGTTGCAGTGGTAGGATGACTTAAATTCCTGCTTCGACACGTAACGGGATTATAATCAAGTGCAGGAGCTGAGGGCTTTAGTTTTGTTTCGTTTTCCATGGCGTTCGTAAGTGCGCAAATCAAAGGCAATTCCTGCGTCTAACACGAATGCTTTTGAAAGTGCAGTGTGGTGCAGCTTGTAAAATCCTTGTCCACATTTTTGGTTCGTTGATGTTTTTTCTGTCTGCCAAAGTTGCATTTTGACATCCGGACTGGGGGACTTTATCATTTGAACGTGAAGCCAGCCTTAAACCCTCTGAGGCGTGTCTGTCTGCCGGCACGAATCTTGTGAAAGGTATTTTTTTTAACGGAGAGCAACTTTAAAAAGGTTTCCGCAGCCACCTCGCAGTCCGTGTTTGATTATAGGAGGAATGCGGCGGCGGGGAGCCCGCATTTGTCGTGCTCGAGTGGTTAAGGCGATGGGCTCGAAATGCGTTGGGGCTTCCCCGCGCAGGTTCGAAACCTGCCGACTCCGGCGTCTGCCGCACGTCACCTTGTGCCTGCGCGGCAGAGGCGGAGTGCCGCTTCTCCTTTCCTGGTACTATAAAAACGCTAAATCGCTTGGCCCCGCTGCCATGGAAAGCAATTCTTCAGATAACCACACATTTTGCGTTCGCACCTCTGGTGCTCTACTTATGCCTTTGAAAACCTAATGAATAAAGCTGTAAGAACCGACACGATGTGTAGGTGCTCTTAAAGCACGCAGTAAAGAACTGTTAACAGCAAGGGTTTCAGTGGGTTAACTGAGGAGAAGGCGTGATCGCTAATTGTTGACTTTTTATTTGGTGTTAGAAACACTCTTACTGTGCATGACGTGCAACAAATGTAACCACAGAAATTGCATCACGCTTTCATGTATGCTATTGCACACACCAACGTTGCCTAGATAGAAAACCGAAATAGCCGTGGGTTTGCTTGCTGGTCTGAAGGATCTCTCTTCGAATCTCTATCATTTGTCAATGGAAGTAAAAGGCGCTGCAATCTGATACGTTCAGAATCAAACCCGCAGCTGTTGTTCGACTTTATTTCTTGACTAATTACAACTGAGTGTCGCATGAGCAGTTACATAAACTTGTCTGGTATATTTGAACACAAATGCCGTTCTTCAATTAAAACTAACAGTACATTGTCAGTGACATTCAGTTCTATACAAACAAGAGACAGACGAGAATATTTCTACCGTTCATGTGGACTACGTGTTGACTTACTGATCGGAATAATTGAAAGGTTCGGGCTCATAGCCGATGCAGTGCGTGCTAATTAGAACAGCAACGCTGAGCTCTCAGCACCGTACTGAGCCCAGGTGTTTTTCTAAAGCTGTCAGGTGCAGTTCATTTACATGAAGGAAATCTCTTACTGGGTACGATTACAATGCAGTAAGTAGCATAGACTACTTAGGGAGTAGCGCGATGCGTTTAAAAACGACCCGAGCCAGGCAGGAGTCGAACCTGCAATCTCTTGATCCGTAGTCAGACGCGTTATCCATTGCGCCACTGGCCCTGGTGTGACACTACAGGACTGTAACCCAGTGAGATCAGCACTGCAACTAGTAAAATATTACCCCCGGTCCATTCTTTTCCAAAAGTGAGAAACACCTGTTTTCTACATTTTGTCTGTTTTAAAACCATATCTCATTAAACCAAACCAAGAGTTTGTCTTTTGCACTGATATTCTGATTCATTTCGATTTCAAAGAAAAAAAAAACATTATCTTCCAAAGCATCATAAAATTGTCCATTCTTCCAGACTCTACTTCTCTCTTGTAGTAGTACAGCAGACCTTTCCAGGTGAGCAGATCACAGAGTCCGAAATATGCTTCCTCCATCAAGCAAAGTACCAGAACATGACTCTGTCTTCATAAAAGCGCCCCTGTAATAAAGAAATTAAATCTGAAATCAAGAGGGAAGTTTCCTACTGAAGTTCAAGAAGTCATCAATTTTAACCTAGCAACACATTAAAGGCTGCATCTATACAAGTACGATTCTAGAAATGCTCACCAGATTACGTTTTAAGAAGGAACTGCGCCTCAGGTTCCGCCGAGATCTTAACTTGGATGGCAGGATTCAGAGTCCGGAGTGCGGACTGATGGCGCACAGAGGGTCCACATACTGTGGATCCCTCAGTTTTCTTCCGCGTGTTTAAACCGCCAGCGTGTGACTCCCCTGTCCCCGTGACCTCATTGCTCTGCTCTCGCCTCTGTGCAGCTGAGCCCAACTCATGGTAAAGTGGAAAACAATATGCCCTCAAAGTGGGATTTACTCTGGATCGAGGAAAGATGTCACCTTTTTATCGTTGAACAGGATGTATGTGATGTGGCGACTAGGTTCAATTTTGTATCCTTTTAAAAGATTAAGGACTGGGGTGAGCGTGATTTACAACCCTTTCAGCTAAGAACCCGACATGAGCACCGTTTAAGCTGCATAGACTCGGTCGTTTAACTCTTCTCCATTAGCAGGGTTAAGGTTAAAGAAAAAAAACATTGCTGACTTCTTTTTTTTTGCCAGCCGCTAGCGCTGATTAGCAATGTTTGTATTTCATGTTTTGCAAGTTGCATCCATTTTAAGAAAAACAAGTCGCGTTAAAGACAGGAAATGAATACTTGCATTTAATTAAGTCTAGCCGTAGGCGGTTGTCTGTAAGGACCAGTTCTGTTCAAGAAGACAGAACAAAGAAGGCACCACTGGGATTCGGACTCAGGATCTCCTGTTTAAGAGACAGGTGCTTTAAGCAACTAAGCCACGGCACCCCGGGAGCGCTGTCCTTTTGCAGCCACTTGGACACACCACTCAGACACATCTGCATTCGGTGTGTGCTCCGCCTGCTCGCTGAGCAAGTTGCCACCTTTACATACAATAGCAACATCGACACCAAGAGAAAGGATGACAAATGGCTTTTATCTGGAACTTTTCACGTCCAAGGAGCTCAATGTGCTTTCTGTGTACAACAGGGCCTCTGAACTCCACACTGGCCACTGAACCACAGCAGTGGCGTGCTGGCTTGACATCTCCCAAGGAAAATGTTGAAATCGCATGTGGAACAGGAAAATGACCCTCGAGTATGAGGGAAAAAAATGAAAAAGATCATCTGGAGCGCGCTAGCTCATGTCCGGACAGTCCAGTTTCCCCGACGAGGCGATGGCGATGGAGTGCTAATCCATTGTGCTCTGCACGCATGGGTTCAAATCCCATCCTAGTCGCTCTCCATGTCTGACACGTGTGCCTGTTCGACATTGGCCCTCCTGTCGTTTGCTCCGGTACTAGAGCCGAACATTTTCTAGCGGTGGCTGAACATGGTATAGTAGGTTAACGTCGGTATCGAGCAGTAACAGTAACAGTATTTACGTGCCGCTGCTGCCAAGTGGCTCTGGGTTGAGACTGCGTTTTCACTTACTTGCAACGCAAAAGGAGAAAGCGATTTTTGACAGTCTCTCGAGAGCCTGCGCTAGGTGTTTAGGCATAGACTTTGTCAGTTCCCCCTGGCATGATGGCCTCTCAAATAGCTTGTGATTCCTCTAGACGTTTATACAGTAGAAGCCTGCTTCGTGGCTTAAATCCAAGCTAAGGAAACGAGTTAGAGGTCTGTTACGACCCCAAGTGTCTAGGGGTAAAGGGGTGTATCATTTAGGATAATTCTTTTGGAAGCAGGGGGATTCTGGTGAGGGACTAGTAAGCGTGATAAGGGTAAGGAACTAGAGTGGTGCCAAAGAAAAGAAAATAAACAAAATGGAGCTGGCTAGGACAGTGAGGGAAAGCTAATCTGACTACAAAAGAAAACCCGAAACACACGGTCTTCGGCGTCTTCAACACCCTAGCTAACCTGCACTGACTACCCAAAACCATACAAGACAAATGGCACTCACCCGTACTAAACTAGTGTACTAATACAAAGTCAACTAAGTGTGTAAGTGTACCCAACAACCTAAACTAACCTTATATACAAAAGTTCACACAAAAACACAAGTGAACCAGGAATACAAATAAGGGAAAACAAGAGTAATAAACAGGAGCAGGGTACAAAAGAACACAAAAGTTGAACATGTAACACTGGGGCAAGGGAATGACAAAACAAGGAAGAACACACAAACAAATGAAAGAACAAAGAAACTAATGTAAACCAACAAAACAACAAAGCCGAAGCTATACCAAAATACACAAACACAAAGCAAAACAAACCAACAAACGAAGCCGAAGCAATAACAAGAAGCAAAGCGAAGCAAAGCGAAAACCAAAACCAAACGGGACCGAAGTCAAACGAAAGGCCTCTTCTTTCTGAAAGCCTCCATGTTATATAGTGAATAAGATGTGTTCTGATTGGCTGAGGGCTGTTTGATGATGACATCATATTGAAACTGTGGTGTGATGGTTGACATTGTTTGACATAACAGAAAAAACACACACAGAACACACACTGGGACGTAACACCCCCACCCATAAAAACAAACATCTAATGTTTGGACAATGAAGACAAAACCAATCAAACAATATGCTATACTCTACCCCCAGCCAGGTCATTTCCAAGAATAAGAGTTACTCCATTAACAGGTAGCGAAGGACATACCCCAACTCTAACAAATCCAGTAACTAAACCACATTGTAGATGTACACAGTGTAAAGGCACTTTCATAAAACCCATTTCGATGCCTTGAACTAATACACTCGAACCACAGAAAGATTTATCAGACAAAGGCAGTGCATCCACAACAATAAATGACTGGGCTGCTCCACTATCTCTAAATATTTGAATTGTTTTCTGGTCTTCTGGTTTACCTTGTAGCGGCGAGGCTTATTAATAAGAAATAATTAAGTGTTTCTGAGCTTTCCCAAATTATTTCTCTGTTCATCTCTGTGGTGCAGCCACAGAGAAACTATTCATGCAAGCTGATATAAGGTTTGATTAGGACAGCTCCCAAAGGGGGATGCACTTAGCTAAGCCTGGCTATCATGATCAATGGTCATCCATTGGTGCCTATCTGTCTAGGGAGTGCCAGTTGGACATCTGGACTGCATTCCTAAGTGTCAGGAGTAAGTGACTCATATCTCACCTTGATCAACCAATCAGGGACTGGTAGGGCCGAGTAACCCACATGGGACTCTGATGCCCATGGAACTTTCAACCAATCAATGAGCTGAAGTTCCTCCAGGTAAAAACAGGCAACACAGAGAGCCTGAGAGATTCAACAAGATTCGGCTTCAGTAAGATTCAGTAAGATTCTGGAGAGGATTCTGTGGACTGTTCTAAAGGGAATTCAAAGGAGAATTCCAGGGCAGGACGGCCCAGGAGCAGAAGGATCCCAAGGGCAGGACATTCTCGCAGCGCGCCTCCTGACCATCCTGAGACTCAGCCCGGACAACCACGGAACGGCCAGTGTGTCCGAGTGCCAGAACTTTCCTTTGTTCTAAGAGTCTAGAGCGGAGGTTGCCAGAGACTAACCAGAGGATCCACTCGAGGTTAGCACCAGCAGCAAGCCTCGTGAACAGGTCGGAACTGTGGACAGCTGAATCACTATTCAGAACTAGCTCTTCATCAGGAACGAACAGGTCCTCTTCCTGACTTGCTGGGACCCACAGTCATCTTTTCTCCTGTGCACAAACTTTGCTAGTTAAAGCCAACAGTGAGCATCAGCAGCGCATCGTTGCAAGCCGCACATCACAGCCTGGCACCGAGCCAGAGAGCGCGGATTTGACAGCAACAGCCTGCAACTGTTTCTTTGTGCCCGCAGGAGATCTGAATCCCCAGAAATTGGATGAGTATTCAACTTCAATGCATTACAGCTCGAGAATTCAATTGTTATCCCAACCAGTTGATATCAATTTATTTCCTAAGAGTTATGTACTTGTTTTGAGTATCTAATGTAGAAGTTGTAACCAAGTTCAATTACGAAACGGTATAAATGAATGATATACTGAACGTATGTCCTCTTGATATGTGTAACACTTAGTAACTGACTGAATATATACCTTTTGTATTCTGATAACCCTCTCGATAAGATCTGTTAGGTTTACATGCATATTCTATGTATTAATAAATGTATCCTCGTGTATTAGTACCTGTGTGTGTGCGTTGTTTGAGTTATGTCGCATGGTTGGATTCTAAAGCCATCAAAAGAATCAACTTTGTGATTTACTGCTACAATTAATAATTGTCTCAGTAAATGCCCAAACCCTACAGAACTGGTGCCTTCAGAGAGCCACTATGATTACATATTTGGCGTCCCTGAGCCGGTTTTCTTACAACCTGTTAGCGAAATGAATCCTTCCATAATAAATGGTTCATAACTAGGGTCAGGGAGACTGTTTTCACTAGACAAAGGAATAGCAGAACGGGAAACAGTCTTAACAAACCCAGCACTCTTAGGATGTTGCTGTTGCTGCTGCTTATGTTTTAGGGCCAAACAATCTGCAATTATATGACCTCTCTTGTGACAATAAAAACATTCACGCTCCTCTTTAAGACGTGAGGAACTAGTTTTTACTGAGGGAGACTGAGACTGGGAACTTAGAGTAGACAAAGTCTTCTCCGCACGCACAGACATGAAAACATTCTTATGAGTGAGCACGAACTCATCTGCCAAAACAGCGGCTTGCGATAAAGTAGTTACTTTTTGCTCATTCAAATACACAACAATGCGTTCAGGCAAACAGTTCTTAAATTCCTCTAAGAGCATTAACTCACGCAATGAGTTAAAGTCACTCACTTTACTGGCTACAACCCATTTATCAAAGAGAGTGCCCTTCTCTCTAGCAAATTCAACAAATGTCTGGTCTGACACTTTACGATGATTTCTGAAGCGTTGTCTATATGCCTCAGGAACTAATTCATAAGCCCGTAAGATAGCAGCTTTCACAGTATTGTAATTCAAACTTTCTTCTAAAGAAAGTGTAGAACAAACTTCCTGAGCTTTGCCCACTAATCTACACTGCAAAAGCAGTGACCAAACCTCCTTAGGCCAACGAAGTGATGTGGCAATTCGCTCGAATGCACCAAAGTACGAATCAACTTCCGTCTCCCTAAACAGAGGTACTAAAGCAATGTGCTTACTTACATCAAAGGTGGTAGAGAGTGGATCTTGCAAAGGAGACATGCTAGAGGCCTCGGAGTGGGTCGGCTGCACAGCAGGAGCATTCTTTCGTGCTTCTAGCTCAAGCTGTCGGAGCTTAACCTCTTTCTCCGCCTTGATCTCCATCTTACGAATTGCAAGGCGCAATTCAAATTCTGCCTGGCGTACTTGGGCTTTTTCCTGCGCCTCCATGTGCAAGCGGGCCAAATGAACTTTCAGGCGAGTATCGCTTTTTGACCCGGTGGAGACCGGAGAGAACGGTTCAAAGGGAGGCAAGGTGGCCTTGACCTCAGCCTCCACTAAGTCTTCAGCCACCCCCTGCACCTCGTCCTGTTCTTCCACCACCATAGCAGGTTTAGCACCAGCCCCAGGAGAACCGGCGTACCTGCTCGTTAATGCAATGACCTCTAACTCTACCAATCTATCCATCACAGGTCTCTTGACGTCCCTTTTAAGAGCTTGCGTCGAAACCTGAATCTGGAAGTAATCAGCAATTTGGAGCAATTCGTCCTTCCTACACTTATCCAGCTGCTCAAAGGAAGGTTCCTCCACAAACTTTCGCAAATCAAAAGTAGCCATAACTACAGTACCTTGCCAAAACACAATCCACAAATCAAAATCCTGTACCAACACCAAAATTCTGCAACACAAAAAAAAATCCTTAGGACGGGAATTTGATATCCCGGACGAGCCCCCAATAATGTTACGACCCCAAGTGTCTAGGGGAAAAGGGGTGTAACATTTAGGATAATTCTTTTGGAAGCAGATGGGTTTTGGTGAGGGACTAGGAAGCGTGATAAGGGTAAGGAACTAGAGTTTTGCCAAAGAAAAGAAAATAACAAACAAAATGGAGCTGGCTAGGACAGTGAGGGAAAGCTAATCTGACTACAAAAGAAAAACCAGAAACACACGGTCTTCTGCGTCTTCAACACCCTAGTTAACCTGCACTGACTACCCAAAACCATACAAGACAAATGGCACTCACCCGTACTAAACTAGTGTACTAATACAAAATTAACTAAGTGTGTAAGTGTACCCAACAACCTAAACTAACCTTATATACAAAAGTTCACACAAAAATACAAGTGAACCAGGAATACAAATAAGGAAAAACAAGAGTAATCAACAGGACAGGGTACAAAAGAACACATAAGTTGAACATGTAACACCTGGGCAAGGTAAAGACAAATCATGGATGAACACACAAACAAACGAAAGTACAAAGAAACTAACGTAAAACCAACAAAACAACAAAGCCGAAGCTATACGAAAATACACAAACACAAAGCAATACAAACCAACAAACGAAGCCGAAGCAATAACAAGAAGCGAAGCGAAGCGAAGCGAAGCGAAAACCAAAACCAAACAGGACCAAAGTCAAACAAAAGGCCTTTTCTTTCTGAAAGCCTCCATGTTATATAGTGAATAAAATATGTTCTGATTGGCTGAAGGCTGATTGATGATGACATCATATTGAAACAGTGGTGTGATGGTTGGCCAATGGGGAAGGGAGAACAATCAAGGGTCAGCAGTGTGGACATAACAGAAAAACACACAGAACACACACTGGGACGTAACAGTGCCGGCGGGGGGGCGCTCACCCTGAGGTCTGTGCAGGTCCCAATGCCCCAGCATAGTGACGGAGAAGCTGTGTTATAAAAGGGTGCTGTCCTTTGGATGAGATGTAAAACCGAGGTCACAGCGCTCTGTGGTCATTAAAAATGACCACCAAAACCTTTGACAAAAGCTCTTGGTAATTGATGGTCTTCAATAATGCTCCTCCTTTAGGTACATTTTAAATCAGCTGAAGAATGCTGTGAAATGGGGGGGCACTTCAGGCCAGTGTAGGATTTGGGTTACAAGAACCATGAAACTGCATGAGAAAGCCCGTACACTGAATTACACAGCTTTCTATTCAAAGGAGGACAAAAGAAATTCCCTGAGTTCGATTTTTTGCAGCACAGAGAGGACCACTGTTGTGAGGCTGGTTAGCTCAGTGGGTTAAAGCGTGGTGCTAGTGACGCCAAGGTTGTGGGTTCGAGCCCTGTACGGGCCAGGTCCATTTCTCCTCTCTTACCAAAGCTGTTAGGTTCCTTTCCGTGGTGAGATGGGTTGTCATGCAACACTGCCACATAGTGCCGACAGACAATTAAATGACAAAAATGAAGAGAGTTAAAGCAGCTGGAGAGGTTCTCTTACAACTTTTGAGCTGACACAGTTTTGGAAAATGTTTCCTTCACGCTGCACTGTACCACATAGGCAGCCAAGAGTCTCCAAAACAAAACAGAATTGACAGTCATATAATGTCCATTAACCCCGGTTTTAAACGCAGCATCATGTCAGCCATCATAAGAATATGAGTCCAATATTTTAGAATATAGTCAGAATGACTTCTAACCTTACCTGTGGTGTCTTTAATCCCTATTGCTCAATGCATGGTGTACGTACTGCATACATGTGTCTTGAGAATGAGGAATGGGCCCCTGAGACAGTCATTTACCTGTTTCACAAATGATCGTATTTTACTAGAGATTCTGTTTGGGATTCAGATGTGCATTCGGACAGCAATCCCTTTCAAGAAATGATACGTTCTGGATGAGGTCAGTGGTGCTGGAACACTGTATTTAGGATGTGTTTGCAGTGATTGTGTGTCCCCTGCTTCAACGCAGTGATATATAGATGTGCTCCTGTAATTTATTGGTACATGCCCAGGGCAGTAAGCAGTCTGAGGATTTATTTCCAGACGGCATAGAGCAGTGAAGCAGTGAAGTAGTGCAACACACTGGATCATTATATTATTAGAATCTATTCTACTTAAATTATTACATTATACACAATTTGAGTTCATTTTAAAAAGTAAAAGGTAATGAAAGGAATGCATTTTCATAAGAAAGATAATACCGATATGCATGTGATAATCTTCCTTATATCATGTAGTGCGTCATTTGGACACTTTGTGGGCTTGAAATACAAAGAAAATCATGTTCTATGATACAAGATAAATACAAAACTTAAGCTTTTATTTTAATTAGATTTGTTTATAAAGCATAAGCAATCATTTATTACATTAATATATCTGAAAATAACATTTTAGCATCATATTATTACATACAGGTCTCTAGCTTCAACACAGTGCTATATATATATGCTCAGTGATTTATTGGTACATGCCCAGGGCAACAATCAGAATGAGGATTGATTTCCAGACGGGCTACAGGTAGTGTTGTGAAATACTTCAACACACTGGATCGCAGATTTAGACCCCCTGCACTCTTACTCCTTAAAAACCAAGGAAATGAAGATATGTAGCAATCACATTGTAACAGGGGTGACAGTGACTTAATGCTTATACTAGTGGACTTCTGGTACCTTTAGGGTACGGTGTTCCCTGAAGGGCTCTCAAACCCCGCATTTCAGATGCCTAGCTGTATCGCTGATGTGTTGCACCTCAGAATCACTTTTAAACCTTACCTCTGGTATCTTTAATCCCTATTGCTCAACGCATGGTGAAAGTATTGCATAAATGTGTCTGAAAATGAGCAATGGGCACCTGAGAGACTCATTTGCCTGTTTCACAAATGATCATATTTGACTAGAGATTCTGTTTGGGATTCAGTTGTGCATTCTGACAGCAATCCCTTTCAAAAAACGATACATTCTGGATGAGGTCAAAGGTGCAGGAACACTGTATTTAGGATGTGTTTGCTCTTATTCTGTGTCTCTAGCTTCAACACAGTGATATATATATATATGCTCACTGATTTTTTGGTACATGCCCAGGGCAATAATCATTATGAGGATTTATTTCCAAATGTGCTAGGGTTAGTGTTGTGAAATACTTCAACACACTGGATCGCAGGTTTAAACCCCCTGCACTCTTACTCCTTAAAAACCAACAAATGCAGATATGTAGCAATCATATTGTCGCAGACACTCATTTGCCTGTTTCACAAATGATCATATTTTACTAGAGATTATGTTTGGGATACGGGTGTGCATTCTGACAGCAATCTCTTTCAAAAAATGATTTTACCTTATCGCGGCATTGCCATTCTTGCCTCTTTGGACAATATCTCCATCTTGTGGTCGTTGTTGGTAATGTCTAGACAATATCTCCATCCTGTGGTCGTTGTTGGTAATGTCTTCTTATGCCCTTTTTTTATTTCAATTCTCTATTAGTTGATTCTAGAATCTCTACAATGGAGTTGAAAACATCAGTTTTATAGCAGACAATATGACATTATTTATAGTCCAATTAGAAACTTATTACCCTGTTTTTAACATAATAACACATTAAAATTGATTAAAACTAAGTTTGGAACACCAGGGAACATAACAAATGATTTTAGGAAAACCATGAGGTTCTCTGTGTCCGATGCCTGCAAGGGGAGAAAGCTAGAATCCTTTGATTTTTTCAAAATTTGAAAATAAACATCATTTAACAACAGCTTTCATTCCTAGGAGTGAAAAACAACCATTTTGAAGACATATTAGTTTCTAAAACACTACAATAAAGTTAAAAACATCCGTTTTATGTTACATTATTTTGTGTGAAATTTGTCATTTTTTGCACTATTTTTAATAAAATCTCTAATTAAAAGTGATTAAAATTAAGTTTGGAACAACAAGGAACACAAAAAAAAAAGATTTTAAGGAAAAAAATGATGTCTTCTGTGCCAGGTGCCTGCAAGGGGAGAAAGCTAGAATCCTACCCAGGCTCCTGGAGCTCTGTCCTGGCTAAAGGAGGGTGAATCCATCCCCTTCAAAGCTCCATGAAAAAATGATATTTTTAAATTTGAAAAAAAACATTATAGAACAACATCTCTTGGTCCACAGAGTGCAAAAATCCAACTTTGAAGAAAATCCATTGACTGATCCCCGAATTCTGAAGTTTCTTCGCATGATATAGGGCTTGCAACCACTTTCTGGAAAATGATAAAAATGCCAAAAATGAAAAAAAAGTTATCAATTCTAGAGCCTAAGAGGAAAACAAGACACATGTATATCTCCAAAAAATGTTATGTGCTTCAGAAGAGCCCAGGAAAGTTTTTTGCATACATGAAACCACGCCCGTTTGCACGTAAGCAGACATGGTTGCACACACGACTGCAAGAAAGCACGCGTGCATGCGAAGTCATCCTGTTGAGCATTTGAGAAGCCGCACCACGCCGCACTTGAAATAGCTCTTACATTAGTGGTAGACGCAGGAATCGCCTTTTTATTTACGCTCTTACCAACGCGATGGAAAGCAAAACAAAGCAAAGCAGAGCAAAACAAAACGAACAAACGAAAACCCTCACGTCCAGCACTTGCATATAACGCCGTTACGTGCACCCCCAACATTCTTCTTTGCGCATCTGTGAAAGGTAAACTCTTGAGCAAACTCTGAACCAGCTCTAAGGAAACTAATCCGATTAGACGTTACTTTGACTCATCTTTTTACGCTCAGTGCTGGATTACTCAAACTCCAGCTAGGGTTAGGGTTAGCATTCCCACGCTACTTAGACACTTTGTTTACGCTCAGTGCTGGATTTTGGGAACTTCAGGACGAGTGGGAATTTTCTCCTATCTGTCCATTCTGTTTTTTTTTGGAGAGTCTTGGCTGCCTATGTTGTACAGTGCAGCGTGAAGGAAACATTTTCCAAAACTGTGTCGGCTCAAAAGTTGTAAGAAAACCTCTCCAGCTGCTTTAACTCTCTTCATTTTTGTCATTTAATGTGACACTCGATGTATAACTGGAGCCTCACATATGCAAATGGTGAGGCTCCAGTTCGATACCCAGTTCAACACCACTTTACAGTAAATGACAAAAGCATGGCAGACTGTGCCGGACCGGCAGATAACTCTTGTCTGTCGGCACTATGTGGCAGCGTTGCACGACAACTCATCTCACCACGGAAAGGAACCTAACAGCTTTGGTAAAAGAGGAGGAAAGGACCTGGCCCGTACGAGGCTCAAACCCACGACCGTGGCGTTATTAGCACCACGATCTAACCAACTGAGCTAACCGGCCTCACAACAGTGGCCCTCTCTGTGCTGCAAAAAATCGAACTCAGGGAATTTCTTTTGTCCTCCTTTGAATAGAAAGCCGTGTAATTCAGTGTACGGGCTTTCTCGTGCAGTTTCATGGTTCTTGTAACCCAAATCCTACACTGGCCTGAAGTGCCCCCCCATTTCACAGCATTTTTCAGCTGATTTAAAATGTACCTAAAGGAGAAGCATTATTGAAGACCATCAATTACCAAGAGCTTTTGTCAAAGGTTTTGGTGGTCATTTTTAATGACCACAGTGCGCTGTGACCTCGGTTTTACATCTCATCCAAAAGACAGCACCCTTTTACAACACAGCTTCTCCGTCACTATATTGGGACATTGGGACCCGCACAGACCTCAGGGTGAGCACCCCCCCACTGGCACCATTAACACCGCTTCCAGCTGGAAGCTTTGTTTTTCCCTGTAGCTCACCCTCATCCAGGTACTGACCTGGCTAACACCTGCTTAGCTTCAGTGGGTTTTCAGTTGCAAGTTGCAAGGGGATGCAAGTGATGGAGCCGCTCGCTGCAATAGCCACTGCATTGGCCGGGAATCGAACCCCAGCCTCCCGCATAGCGGGCGAGAATTCTACCACTGAACCACCAATGCCCAATGCCAGTACCTTCAAAAAAGACGCTTTTTTGGTGCTCTGTTCAAAAAGCATCGACATCTGCTTCCAGCTGCAAAATGCCATCCCCGGAAGCTGAAGAATTTATTTATTTAGACACCGCTCAGAATCCCCTGTAAGATTATCCCTCAATTCCGTTGTGCAGTGCTTTACCTCGTTCAAAAGGCATCTCTTTCCTAGTCACATTCCAAGGCTCATCGAACCCGTGCTGTTTCCTCCAGCGGTATAGTATTGCAGTAAGACAGCACGATGCCTGCAAGACTATGTCACGCTAAACGCCACAGATAGTGTTTGTCCGTTCGTGTCAGTCCTGCAGCCATGGGAAGTGGGACACAAACATGCTGCAATGCTTTCAGGACGTTAGGATTTGTTTATGCAACATCCGAGAAGAGTACTTGTGGCTTGAATGTGAACTGTACGTGCCCGCCCCCTTTCCTCTGCAGTGCATGAGTTCCTCCTGGCATGCCCTTCGTCATTGTTCTGTCATCTTGTATTTAAAGGGTTGTATTTCTGCTGCTGAAAATAAGCAACGGTTTTCTCACAACGCCCTTTGTTCCTGACGGAGCCCTTGTCTGTCATGAAATTCTTCAAAACCTCAAGCTAGAAGAAGAAGAAGACGACAAATATGAAGCATTATAGCAACGACATGCCATGAGACGATCGATAACGATTTCCATAGGATCCCCGCGGTTGCCTGGCAACCGTCAGCTTTGCGCATTGGCAGTATCATAGCCTGTGAGGTTTAGCCGAGGCGCGATTTTTGCTAGTTGAAAACTTCTCCCAATACCCCGCTTCCGCCGGTTTGCAATACAATCGGCGAAATCAATTTTTGACAGTCTCGTCAGAGACTGAGCAAGGTGTTTAAAGACAGATTTTGTCATAGTGACATAATGGTAGAAAGAAACGAGCTTCCCAGTGGGCAAAAGCCGTATAATATACGTCTATTAAACGCATACCTTAGACATCTAAATGTGGTCTGCAATTCATCTAGAATGAAATTCTAATATACGTCTACTGTTATACGTCAATTATACGTCTATGATTAGATGTTCATTATACGTAAATGGTTGGAGTTCTATTATACGGATAAATTCAGAGGACTATTATACATATATGGTAGGTGTTACAGATAACTTTAGAGGACTATTATACGTATATGGGTAGAGGTCTATTATACATCAAAGATAGGTTTTACAGGTGTAGAAACTAGTAAATCAAGCCAATGATTAGGTTTAGAAATTTATTCTGAAAATACACATTCACACCTGAAACATATGTATTTCAAATTATACATTGTATACAATCAATCAACAATCAACATATGGGCAATAATCATAAAAAACACAACTAGTCTTAAACTTCAGCTTCAAATTCTGGTAACATGGCAATATACAGTATAGTAACGACAAACACAAACTAATTACATTAACACACTAACTCAAAACCACATTTTGATTCAAATATACATTTTAAAATGTACAACTTCTATATTTCCAAGAAAAAAAAATATTACAATGGAAGTTAAGACGATTTTTGTCCACTATTTGCAAACCCTGTCTAATTGTCCTAACAGTTAGAACCAAAAACCTATTATTTTCAGTGTCCAGATCTCCTGGCCCCCTGCCTTGCATATGCATTCTTCAAGTAACACATGGCGTGCTCCTTTATTTCTTTTTCTGTTGATGTAGGGTGGGACTTCAGCACCGCAGCTAGGAGAAAATTATATAATATTACTTCCCAAATAAATGATGATTAATATCTTCTTTAGTATAATCTAAAAAATGAATGGTTTACTGAGCTCAAAGCTGAAATAAATGTATAAAATTTGGCTTGCATCATAGCAGTTGAGCAATAAAGTCTGTCCTAATTAAAGAGTACCCAAAGTTTGAAAGTACAACATAGAATAAGAAAAGAGAAACGGCAAAACGATTTTGTGTCATCTTCCCCATTCACACTATTTTTATGTGCCATTTTTTGCTTATTCACGTACTATTTTAATCAAAATAATATTAAGAAAGATCTGTATGTATTCAGATAGTATTATTATTGTTCATACTTGCTCGTCAAAAGAGGATTGCTGAGATATTTGCGGATATACTTCTACGTTTGAAAAACGTGACCAACGAATACTAGCAATGCATTGTGGTATATAACCGGAAAATATGCTGGGTTGAATATTTTCTCAATGTATGCGTTTATTAATGTTGTCGATATTATGGTTGAAATTTAACATTGATAATACATTGCGGCTATGTGCCCCCTGCTATGAGGTATGCTATGTGCCCCCTGCTATCCTCTAAATCTGCAAATGAAGATGAGTCGATAAACCACTCGTTTTTCGTATAACTAGACATATATTCATTTGTTACCGATTTCATTCATTGAGCACGGATACAATAGAGGTACAGCCATTCACTGTTTGACATGTCTGCACTGGTACAGAACCGAGCAATCAGAAAACGGGTGAAACTGTCTTTAGACTCAGCATACAGTACCGAGGCCCCCCATGACCAAATAAAGGCTAACCTCGATAATCAGCCTAAAGAACGCAGACTACAGCAAAACGACTGACTTTGAAAAGGGAATGAACGTCCAGAAAGAGTAGTGGAACTAGCTTGAGATGCTTCTCCGGACCCCTAACTAAAAGCCAGCGAGAACCAGCAGCGGCGTCCACTCCTGTCGAACCGGGATCCTTCCGCAGCCACGCAGCTCGTGGTGTCCTAACCCTCCCATATCTGATTTTGGACCAAGCACATCAGGGGAGAGCGCGAACGCAGTCCCCCACTACCAGAAATTATGCAGTCGAGATTCCCACATTTGGGGAATTCGCAGGGGTCAGCACAGCCGGAGTGCAATGGCCAAGCCTCGCCCTGGGTGAACCGATTTTTTCGATTTTTAAGAACTTTATTTTCTTTTCACAAAAAAATACAGGAAATCACAAATCAGAAAGCTTTACATTAATATACATACTTAAAACAGTATATATGATCACATCTCATTACATTTTGACACGGTAACAGTTACATGGCAACAATTTTCTTTTTTTCTGGTGCAAATCACATTCTTTATTTAAACATGATAATGTTTTTCACAGTTTCTTGAGATGTTGACCTATGCTCTCTATTTCCCACAGATTTTCTGCTTCCTCCCTCCCTTCTCTCCACAGATCTCTGAGGTAATAGTTCTCTCGGGTGATGAACAGGGCCAGGCTACCTGCTGCCTTGACTGGGACCTCGATGCCTTTGAACAGCCCCATGTTCCTCACTCTCCACAGGGCGTCTTTCCCACTGTTCACCACGGCCCAGATCCTGTCAAACACGTCAGGAGGAAGCTTGACAGGAGAGATGCCGTATCTAACGAAAGCAGCGGTCAGGGTAAATTGGGGCGAGAGAGCCTGCAACCAATCTTCAAACTGGGCCCAGAAGGCCTTAGCAAAAAAGCAGGACCACAGGAGATGGGTCACAGTCTCCTCCTCGCCGCAGCCCACCCTAACGCAGCGAGGGCTGGGGGTGAGGCCCCTACGGTACAAGAAAGTTCGTACCGGTAAGCACTGGTGGACGACACTCCAGGCTAAATCTCTGTGAATGTTGCACAGAAATTTAGAGGATGTGTGTTTCCACACCTTCCTTGTTTGGGCTGATGTTAAAATGCCCACAGGGGTCTGCCTATTGTTCTGGGGTGCTACGAAATCTTCCAGTTTTTGGACGCTGACATCTCGGAGGGGAATATGGCCAATTGGGTGAGATCTTAGAAAACTTTTAACTGTCCCATAAATTGCAGGGCATGTGTCAGAGAGTGGGACGTCCAGCTTGGGTCTGACACCCCACACTCTGAACACCTCCCTACCTACCCAGAGCCTGGAGAAATAAGTCCAGGTACGCGCTGCAGGTGCTGTTGCAAAGCCTCTCAGCACAGAGGCCAGGAAAATGCACAGCAGCTTCGTAGCAATATCTGGGACAGACTTCCCCCCTGAGGGTAGCGGCCTGTACATTATTTCCCTTCTGAGTCTTTCCTGCTTCCCACCCCATAGAAATTGAAACATCAATCTCCTCAGCACCGCCGCAACACGGTGTGGGATTGGGAAGGTAGAAGCCAGAAAATTCAAGACAGGCAAGAGCTCGGCTTTGATGACCAGCACCTTCCCTGTCATGGTGAGGTCTCGGTCCTTCCATTGCATCAGTTTTTTGTTTAAGATTGGCAATTTGTTCAGCCAATTTACTGTTCCCATCTCTTCTCCAAAATACACCCCCAGGACCTTAATTCTCTTCTCTTGCAGCCTGAGATCATGTCCTTCTTTTGGCTCCCTCCAGTTCTGATAAAAAATCTCACTCTTAGATGTGTTAATTTTTGCGGAGGAAGCCAAAGAGAACCGATCACAGCACTGCAGAGCTCTGCTAATTGAGGCATTGTCAGAGAGGAGCAGGGTGACGTCATCCATGTATAGAGATGTCTTTACCTCTCCTCCCCCACTTCCAGGCACTGGTATCCCATTAATGGCCTGATCCTGGCGCAAGGCACAGGCTAAGGGCTCCATAGCCAAAACGAATAACAAGGGGGATAATGGGCAGCCCTGCCTCACCCCTGAACAGACTTCAAAGGTGCGTGATCTATTGCCATTAACCATGACTCTGCTGTTGCTACCTGTGTACAGCAGGTTAATCCACTTTCTCATGATGGGGCCAAACTTCATGTGCTCAAGTACCGATGTTAAGTACTGCCGGTTTAGGCGGTCAAAGGCCTTTTCTAGGTCTACACCTAAAATGCACAGAGGGAGGGAGCGATCCTCAGAGTACAGACAGACATCCCTCAACAAGGCCAGGTTGTCGCTCATCAGGCGTCCTGCTATCCCACAAGTCTGTTCTTTCCCTACCAGTGAGGCCACTACATTTTGTAGGCGCAGGAAAAGGGCTTTGGACAGGATCTTAGTGTCCACGCCTAACAGGCTGAGGGGTCTCCAGTTCTTTATGTCATTTTTTGCTCCTTTCTTAAACAAGAGAGAGATAGTGCCTTCTCTTAAGGAGTCAGGCAGCAATTCTGTCTTGTAGCTTTCCTCGAATAGGAGCAGTAGCGGATCCTGAAGCAGATCCCAAAAGGTGCAATAAAATTCTTTAGGGAGCCCGTCAGCACCCGGAGTTTTCCCCTTCTGTAAGCTCTCCATAGCCTGTCTCAGCTCTTCTACTGTCAAATCCCTCTCAAGTACTTCCCTATCTTCTTCACTCAAAATGTTTTCTAGCTTTGAGGTAAAAAAATGAATATCTTCATCCTTTACCTCTGTAGAGCTGTACAGTCTTGAGTAGAAGGCCTCGGTGCAGGAGAGGATAGCACTCGGCTCTGTTCTCTCTCGTCCCTCCTCATCAACTACACTTTCCATGACAGTCTTGGAGCCTACCACTTTCCTGAAAAAGAAGCGAGTACACTTCTCATTTTCTTCCAAGAACTGCACTCTGCTTCTTAACAGCACTCCTCGACTACTTTCTTCGGCTATGCTCCGGATGTCCTTTTTTAAAAGGGCGATATCCTCGAGCACATCGAAGCCACTGTGCAGCATCGTGTAGAGACGCTGCAGCTGCCTCTGTTTCCTGGCTAGCACCCCTCTCCGTCTGGCAGCAGCCTTCCTTCCCTCAGCCATGAAAAAGGCCTTTGTCCTCACCTTCACCTCCTCCCACCACTCTCCTACTGACCCGTACAGACACTGCAAGAACAGCCACTGTGATAGTTTCTCCTTGTAGCGGGAAACTACCCCCTCGTTCTCTAGCAGCTTTGTGTTGAGTTTCCAGAGGCCTGGGCCAAAGACAGTCCCGCCCTGGAGTTCCACTCTACACCCTAAAGCCTGATGATCTGAGAAGAAGACAGGCTGAAGAGTGACCCCAACAACTTTCACTCTCTCTGAGACAAAGCAATAGTCAATTCTGGAGCTGCTATTCCTCCCTGACCATGTATATCCTGCTGTTGTGGGATATATACATCTATATGTGTCTGAGAGTTTAAAGTCTTGAACTAAGTTTTGCAGGGCCAGTGAGCTGGAATCCAATTTTATCGGCGAGCTAGACTGCCTGTCTGTGTGCTCTAAGATACAATTAAAATCCCCTCCCACTATCACGTCTGTGCTGCATAACAATAGGGGGGAGAGTGCCTTGAGTAGCTCCACCCTTCCTCCTACGTCAGTAGGGCAATACACATTGATTAGCCGCAGGTTAACGGTCCCCCATTCCACATCCACACACAGCAACCTGCCATCTATGACCCTCTGAATACTTTTCAATTTGAATGCCCATCCTTTGAAAAGAATGGCCACGCCAGAGGCTCTGTTGTTATTGTCCCCTGACCAAACAGAAGGCCCTTTATCCCACCTATCTTCAAAACTTTTATACCTCTCTTGATAGGCTAAAGCACACTCCTGCAACATCAACACATCTCCCTCTCTCTGCTGGAGGTAATCAAAGACAGACTGGCATTTAACTCTGTCATTGATACCTCTTGTGTTAAGAGAAATTATGTTAAGAGCCATATTACATAAGAAAGTGGAACCAGTCTTTACAAAACACATTTCTCTTCGGTCTCACCTGTTACCTTTTTCTTTTTCTTTTTCTTCTTACCAATTTCCTGCCAGCCATCCTCTGAATGAGCCTTCATCAGGGTGGCAGCAGTAAAAGCGTTCACAGAGTCCATTTCAAGGAAGGGGGTAGAGGGAGGGGTGGAGAGGTTCCAGCTGTCCCCATCGCCATGCTCTCCTTCCTCCTCGCTCGGGGAGAAAACAGAGTCATTTTTTCTTTTCCTCAAGTCCAGCTCCTGGGAGCACTGAGGGGAAAGGGGTGCAGCCGATGCACCAGTCTCCTCTTCCCCCTCACCCACCAGCTGCTGCAGATCCTCCGTGATGGACTGGATGGAGGAGAGGAGGGCATCTGTAGCACTTGCAGAGTCTGAGAAAAGCAGCTCCGCTGAATCCTGGGTATCCTCGCTGGACCCGCTCCACCGGGGAGCCCCACACTGGCCCTCGTTCTGAGGAGCAGGAGTGGGGGAGGGGTCCTCGCTGTTCTCGGGGGTTTTCAAACCCTCGTGCTTGTCTGGTGCAGTCTGCGGTTGTGGGGGCGTAGTGGATTTCTCTTCCACCAGCCCCGGAGCCACAGCAGGACTGATCCTGGCTGGAGGCTGAGAGTCTTTGTCCAACAAGGGTTCTTTGTTTGACTTGTTGTTTGCTTTGGATTTTCGGGCCGGTTTGGCTGAAACAAGCACTGCCTCATCCTTTCTCATTTTGAGTTTATTGGCGTAGGCGTGAGGGCAGTTCTTAAAAACGTGTCCTTCCGAGCCACATAAATTGCACTTTGGCAGCATTGAACAGTCAGAGGCTAAATGTCCCTGTTTGCCACAGGTCTTGCAGCATTTCACAGTGCAGGACGATGCCAGGTGTCCCACAGCACCACAGCGCCGACACACCTTTGGGTGTCCCACATAAAACACATAGCCATTGCAGGCGCCCAGCCGGATTGTAGAGGGCAGGTGCCTTAAGCCTCCATTTACGCTGTCCGGTAGCAAGCGAACCTCGAATTTCCTTGCTCCTGTTTTTATACCATCAACATCTCTAACCTCAGTTCCATGGTGGACGGTGCAGTACTGGTTAAGCCAGGTGTGAATGTCCTCCGTCTTTGCCAGTTCCGAGAACATAACAACATGCACCGTTTTCCTCTCTCTCTGTGTCAGAGGCTGCAAGTTGATCTTCTCAAGTGCAGGAACTTTGCCTCTTTTTGCCTCAAACACATCCACGCATTGTTCAAACAGAGGATAAGTAGCAAATACAACCTCAAATGCTTTCTGACCTGGGAGAGCGAAGATGAAATCCAAGTGCCGAGGTTCAAAGCCAAGTTCCTTCTGTAACACTTTTCTGCTGAACTGCATACGATCCATGAAGAGGTCATCCAAGAGCTCAAAACGTACAGCATTCTTACGGGATCCAAAGGTTGCCATTTCAAAAACCGCTTCCAAAAACACTGCTTCCAACAAAAGAAAAACAATCCAACTACTCCACCTACAGGCTGATCAAGGTATCTCCCCTGCCAGGTAAGTATGAGTTAAACAGGCCCCTGCAAGCGGCCCGCACCCACAGCACAAATCGCGCAGTCTAGGCCACCTCCTCGCCCCGCACGCCACCGCCTCCTGCTGGGCCCACTCTTTCACACACTCACACGCCACACTAACACTCAAAAGTGTGGGCAAAACGAGAAAACGAGCGCGCCGTTTCCTACACATCTGCAGTCGCCGTTGCGCATTCGCAGCATGTCCCGGGATGCAATTCGGCCTCATTTGCATAACTCCAGACCGGCAGATCGCCACGCAAGCTCGCGACGTGCGCCTGCCACACACCGAACAAACCTTTTCAGCAATTTCCAAAAAACGGGCCTGCTCGCCTGCCCACAAGGCTCCGTCTCTTACCTGCTCTCCAGAGCCTGCTGCCTTCTGTGCTTTTCTCTCGGCACCGCTGCAGTGCACACAACTCCTGCAGCGGGAGGGGGGGAGAAAGTTCCCGCGCTCCGCCGCAGGGAAGGCTCGCTCCGTGCGCACACGTCCTTTCGATGCCAGTCCAACAAGTGCTCCGCATTAGCTGCGTCGGGGCTCCGGCGTGTCGCACCTCACCTCACCTCGCACTGCCCCCTCCTTGAATGTCTGCCGCTGGGCATGCCCCGCTCTCCTCCGCCTTATCTTATCGCGTGTGAGCACCGACAATGGCCACAATGCCGGGGAATGGCACCTGTAAAGTGTTAATTGGGGCACAGGAACAGCCCGTCTCGTCTCGGGGGGGCCGCCTTCAGAGACAATACAGCAAACACAGCGGGGCGGGGGAAGAAGACGACACCACACATGCGGGTACATTCAGCTCCGGCGGGATCGAGACATTTGTCGGTCTTTTCAAGTGCCGAGAGCCGAGCAATCCTTCACTTGTATCGTTTCTCCCCGGTGACTAGATCTGGCCCTGCGACTCTCGACTGGGCTCACCCCCGGGGCAGCCCAGCAGGTGTGAGCCTGGCCGGCACCCGGATGGGAGATTCCACCCCGGAAAAGCTCCGGTTGCTGCTGCTCCTGCAAGAGGTGTGACTGGGACCAGTAGGGAGCGCTCACCCTGCGGGCTGTGTGGCTCTCTTACGCCCCAGCCTCCTGATGGCAACACTCTGCTGCACAAACAGGCGCCGTCCTTCGGGATAATTGAAAAGTTCGGGTCATAGCCGATGCAGTGCGTGCTAATTAGAACAGCAACGCTGAGCTCTCAGCACCGTACTGAGCCCAGGTGTTTTTCTAAAGCTGTCAGGTGCAGTTCATTTACAGTACGCCCCGTGTCTCAACGGTAGGACGGAGTCAAATACTGCCTCGACACGCAACAGCATTATAATAAACCGCAGGACTTGAGGGCTGTTCTCTTTCAATGTTCCAAGGCATTCGTAAGAGCGTAGGTCAAGGGCCATTCGTGCATCTCCTGTAACTCGAGTAAAAATGCTATTCAAAGTGCAGTGACTGAAATCGTCGTCCACATGTCTCCGTTGTTGATTTTTTTCTGTCTAAGAAAGTTCTATTTTCATGTCCGAACGGGGAGACTTTATCATTCCAACTTGAAGCCACCCTTAAGTACTCTGAGGTGTGTGTCTGCTTACACGTATGGCGTAAAAGGTTTCTTAAACGGAGAGCGAACTTGAAAAAAGTTGCCGCCGCCTCGCACTCCCTGTTCGATTGTAGCAAGAAGCCAACAGCTGGCGTATTTACTGTAATCGTGGCCGAGTGGTTAAGGCAACAAACTTGAAATCTGTTTGGGTCTCCCTGCGCAGGTTCAAATCCTGCCGACTACGGTGTCCTTTGCATTTGCTCTCGTGCGTGCATGAAAAAGGACCAGCGCTGTTTTGTTTTCGCTGGGACCTTTAACACTCTAAATCGCCTAGACCCACTGCCTTGGAAATCGATTGTTCAGCACCCACGAGTGACGCTTTGCAGCTGGACGCAGATAACGATGCTTTTCTGCAACGAGCTTTCCAGCTGAATTTTCTCGGCAGCTCCATACTGAACCTGTTCTCCATTGCAACATAGCGGAGGCTCGTCACGTCTATAGCAAGGCTGTGTAGGACCGCATACGCCACAGTGACTTGTACACAGACCACATGAAAGGCAAGCAAAATACACTTTTAAAATTCCAAAGACTCACAAGGTCAGAGGAACAGCGATGACCTGAACAGATCTGTTACAGAAGTCTAGGTTGACCTTTTTAGAGCTGTAATTGCATTTTTGTTTAATAGAAGATCAAATCTACTCGCATGTACCAGCACCTTACAGTTTATTGATGTTAATTCTATTTAAGTAATAAGATTGCTAACGATGTTGGACTTTAGCCAGTGTTTTTTAGAACAAATTGCTTACTCTTCTGTAAGGAATACGCAGTACGTGCCTTTGTCAGTCATTGCTCACCATACCTGTAACTTTCTTATCTAACTCACTTCCTCAAATGGTGAAGGTCCACAAACATAAATGAAAAAAAAACCCTTGTTGTAGATGAGGTGCACAAAAAAGCAGCCCCTGATAGTGTATAACACATTTATACTATTGCAGAGACACATGTAACATATATATATATACTGTATATATATATGAAACAGAAATACAAACAGAAACAGGAATCGCTTACTCACCTGGAGAATCTCTGTAGGAATATCTAGCATTTATCAATGGAAATAAAAGCTGCTTTAATACAGTGCATGTTCAAACTCAAAACCTCAGCTGCTGTTCTTGTTTGTTTTGGGACAAATTGCAACTGAGCATCGCATGAGCCGGTACGTACCCTTATCTGTTAGGGAATTTCAAGGGAGGAGTTAGATCAGAATGGGTAGGCTGCAAAACAACAAGTAAAGATTTATTCCAAGATGAAACGTTGTGGCGGTTTTCTTATCTTTTCAGCATGGACTAAACTTTTACGTGTTCCTTATATGCTATATATGTATATATTAGAACCAATGTCGTTCTTAAAAACTAACATGAAATTGTCAGGGACATTCAGCTATATACAAAGACGAGACAGACAAAGTAATAATTCTATATTAACGTGGCCTACATATTGACGCAATGATCGAACTAACTGACATGTTCTGATTCAGATCCCCTGCAGTTCATGCCAATTAGAACAATAGCAATGCTGAGTCCTCCCCACCCTACTGAGCACAAATTCAGCTGCTCTCCAGTTCTGTTCTGCATGTTTTTTCATTGCAATTGAGCTCGGAGCTGGAGATGATCTCCATACAGTTCTGTGTTAACTAGCCCGCACTTGCGTGCTAATTTACGGGTTGTGGCAAATGCTTTTCTATAGTTCATATACATGACGGCAACCTGTTACCGAGGAACCTGAGAGGTTTAAAAGCCTCACGAGCCAGGAAGGACTCGAACCTACAATCTTCTGATGCGAAGTCAGACGCGTTATCCATTACGCCACTGGCCCATAGAACATGCGCTTACACTCCACCACAGAGAGCTCTACACTGCTACCAGTAGTACACTTCCCCATCTAAATTTTCACAGCAAGAAACTTGTGTTTCCTACTATTTTTATCAGGTTTAAAATATCATCTCCTTAAAACAGAAAAAGTGTTGATGTGTCGTGCTGAAATTCCGATTGATTTTGAATTCAAAGAAAAAAGGTTTTCTTCCAAAACACCGTGAAATTCTAACATCTTGCAGACAATAGGTGTATTCCATGTTGAAAAGAGAAGAAAGAAAACCATGGAACCTTTTACAGGTGTGAGGCTTCTTCAGGTGTGAGAAGACCTCATGGCCGAAACGTTGTGTTTCCTTTCTTCTCTTTTCAGCATGCAATAAACCTATTACTTGTTCCTTTGCAGCCGAGGCATGGTGACGTAGCTACCCAGCTGAACATCTTGCAGACTCTACAGTACTTCTCTCCTGTAGAAGTAAAGCAGGGCTTGCTGGGTGAGCTTTTGCTCCGGTAAATTAGGTCACGTGTCATGTTAAATCACTTCTTCTAAACACAACATTTGCTGGTGCTAGCTTTCCCCATGAAAAGAGACATTTCCCTTACAGTACATGACATATCGTTTTTTTTTTCTATCAATAAGTATAGAAATAAAACAAAAGAAAAAATGTTGTCGCCAAAGAATGCAGCTCTGTCGCCTTGGGGAGGTGTCAAGGGCATTGAGCTCCATGAGAAGTGTCAAATAAATGCCATTTCTCATCATTTCTCTTGGCGTCAGTTCTGCTATTAAATGGGAAAGAGACAACGGGCTCAGAGATTATGTTAAGTGCACACCGAGCGCAGATGTGTCCAAGTGTCTGTAAAAGTGCGGTGCTCCCTAGTGGCTTAAAGTGCCTGCCTAGTAAGCAGGCGATCCTGGGTCTGAATACCAGCTGTGCCTCTCTCCGTGTCTTGTTGTGCCAAATGTATCATTTCAGACAAACATGTACAGCTTTGTTCAGTTTAATGCAAGAATGCATTTCCTTTCTGGAATAACTTGTTTCTGAAGAAATCCATACATTTTGTGAAAGATGAAATCAATTTCTTGGTTGTCAGTGAAAAAATATTGCTGGCTACAAGAAGCGCAAACGATTGTTTTCTTTGACCATAAACCTGCAAATGTAGGGAGCACAAGCGGCCGTCAGTCTCTGTGGAGCAATCGGTTAGTGCATTTGGCTGTTAACTGAAAGGTTGGTGGTTCAAGCCCCTCTGGTATGGGTGTCTCAGTTTTTCCAATGTAAACATCATCACCATCGCTAAAGAAGATGGCGCAGAAGGCTCCACAGCCAAAACGTTGTGCTTCTTTTTTTCTCTTTTCAGCATGGAGTAAACCTTTGCTTTATCCTTTGCAGCCTAAGCATGCTGATGCAGCTACCTTTCTCTTAACGCGCCTCAATCATTATTCACCAAAACGATCAGCAGAATAAGTCGCCTTTGTGGTGATGTCACTCCTCTGCTTCACAAATGTCCTTAGTGACGGGCCATTTCTTTCTGCCATTTTTTTTCCGGAGCGGTTATTGATTGCTCCATCATTTCCCTCTTACTTTCCATCACTAGATTGAAAAAAAAAACAGAAACAGGCTGACAGGACGACAATCAAATTGCAAAAACTCATCAAAGCACTCGATAGAGTATTGGAATCCACAAGTAGCTACGAGCAACTTTGTCTTGGCTTGCATGAATGTCGGAAAATGTCAAAAAGAAAAAGATGGTGGCTTTTTCATATTCGTTCTTTTATTTTTAGCTCGTTGGCTCTCCTGTCCATTGTCCTCCTGCCTGGCTCTTGACCTGTGACTGTTTGAACGCACACAGTAGACTTTCATGCGGGGGATTTGTCCTGAGCCTCTGTGAAAGACCCACCCACCCCCATAAATAACTGCTCTAGAAACACATGAATGCAAAACTAAACCACAGCTTAAAGAGGAGCTTGTCATGACCGCCAGGCAGTTAAGACCAACTCTTAAGCGATCTAATCAGCACCAGCAGTGGGTGATTATTAACAAACCCTGCCGCACGAGTTAACCCACCTGCACACACTCCACCGTGCGGTACACAGTGCTATTTTTACCATCTTTACCTGCTTCCCGCTGCTCGGTATTGAGTCTATGCCTTGAGAGCTCTACCTGGCGTTTTTTCCATTACCTCGTTTATTCTGGATATTGGACTCCCCTTCTGCCTTTTTGACTTTGGACCTCGCCTCTCACCTCGGACTGTTTGCCACCAGTGTTCTCCCTGGATTACGACTTACCTTACGCCTCTTGACCACGAAACAAAGCAAAGCAGAGCAAAACAAAACGGAAAAACGAAAACCCTCACATCCCGCACTTGCATATAACGCCGTTACGTGCCCAAGCGGTATTGTACGTCATCCTAGCACTGCACCCCGGGGCGTACGGTATATGGGAACGAGCACACGCCACGAATCGTCTCGAATCACTCCCTACAGCTGTAAGGTGCCTTGAAGCGTGCACCCCCAACTTTCTTCTTTGCCCATCTGTGAAAGGTAAACTCTTGAGCAAACTCTGAACCAGCTCTAAGGAAACTAACCCAATTTAGACGTTACTTTGACTCATCTTTTTACGCTCAGTGCTGGATTGCTCAAACTCCAGCTAGGGTTAGGGTTAGCATTCCCACGCTACTTAGACACTTTGTTTACGCTCAGTGCTGGATTATGGGAACTTCAGGACGAGTGGGTATTTTCTCCTATCTGTCAATTCTGTTTTGTTTTGGAGACTCTTGGCTGCCTATGTTGTACAGTGCAGCGTGAAGGAAACATTTTCCAAAACTGTGTCAGCTCAAAAGTTGTAAGAAAACCTCTCCAGCTACTTTAACTCTCTTCATTTTTGTCATTTAATGTGACACTCGATGTATAACTGTATAACATCAGTTATTCTGTGCGATTGATTCTCATTTTATTCTAAACTCGCCCGCCCAGGGACGCCATTAAATGTAGAGGTTTGATGGGTTTACTGAGACAATTATTAATTGTAGCAATAAACACGAGGTTGTTCGTTGGGGCTTTTAGAAAATCAATTGTCAGATCAACTAACAACGCACACACATATGCAAATGGTGAGACTCCAGTTCGACACCCAGTTCGACACCACTTTACAGTATCTGACAAAAGGATGGCAGACTGTGCCAGACCGGCAGATAACTTCCGCTTATTTTTACCATATTAAACATTGGAAATCCAACCACCTGCATTTGTGACACTTGATTTTGGCTCCACCTACAGTAAGACACTCTTAAATCTTCAAACACTTTTCTCTTCTCCCGCAACACTCTTGTCTGTCGGCACTATGTGGCAGCGTTGCATGACAACCCCTCTCACCACGGAAAGGAACCTAACAGCTTTGGTAAGAGAGGAGAAAAGGACCTGGCCCGTACGGGGCTCAAACCCGTGACCTTGGTGTTATTAGCATCACGCTCTAACCAACTGAGCTAACTGGCCTCACGACAGTGCTCCTCTCTGTGCTGCAAAAAATCGAACTCAGGGAATTTCTTTTTTCCTCCTTTGAATAGAAAGCCGTGTAATTCAGTGTACGGGCTTTCTCGTGCAGTTTCATGGTTCTTGTAACCCAAATCCTACACTGGCCTGAAGTGCCCCCCCATTTCACAGCATTTTTCAGCTGATTTAAAATGTACCTAAAGGAGAAGCATTATTGAAGACCATCAATTACCAAGAGCTTTTGTCAAAGGTTTTGGTGGTCATTTTGAATGACCACAGAGCGCTGTGACCTCGGTTTTACATCTCAACCAAAAGACAGCGCCCTTTTACAACACAGCATCTCCGTCACTATACTGGGGCATTGGGACCGGCACAGACCTCAGGGTGAGCGCCCCCCCGCCGGCACCATTAACACCGCTTGCAGCTGGAAGCTTTGTTTTTCCCTGTAGCTCACCCTCATCCGGGTACTGACCTGGCTCACACCTGCTTAGCTTCAGTGGGTTTTCAGTTGCGAGTTGCAAGGGAATGCAAGTGATGGAGCCGCTCCCTGCAAAAGCCACTGCATTGGCCGGGAATCAAACCCAAGCCTCCCACATGGCAGGCGAGAATTCTACCACTGAACCACCAATGCTCAGTGCCTGGACCTTCAAAAAAGACGCTTTTTTGGTGCTCTGTGGAAAACGCGTCGACATCTGCTTCCAGCTGCAAAATGCCATTCGCGGACGCTGAAGAACTTATTTCCAAGGCAGTGGGTACAAGCGATTGGGCGTTTTAAAACCACCAGGAACAGCAAAGAGGCGCGCTTCTTTGCTTGCGCCGAAACACACCGACTGGAGGCAGACAACGTAGTCGGCAGGATTCGAACCTGCGCGGGGAGACCCCAATGGATTTCTAGTCCATCGCCTTAACTACTCGGCCACGACTACAGCAAGCCCCACCGCCGCTGCGTTCTTGCTACAATCTTACCTGGATCGCGAGGCGCCGGCGAAAGCCTATTTCAAAGTCGTTCTCCGTTTCAAAAAAACATTTCCAAAATACAAGCCTTGCAGACAGACACGCCTCAGAGGACTTAAGGGTGGCTTCATGTCGGAATGATAAAGTCTCCCCGTCCGGACATGAAAATACCACTTTGTTACACACAAAAAAAGAATCAACAACAGAGAAATGCCCACAAGCATTTGAAAAGCCGCACCACGTCGCACTTGAAATAGCTCTTACATTAGTGGTAGACGCAGGAATCGCCTTTTTATTTACGCTCTTACCAACGCGATGGAAAGCAAAACAAAGCAAAGCAGAGCAAAACAAAACGAACAAACGAAAACCCTGCATATAACGCCGTTACGTGCCCAAGCGGTATTGTACGTCATCCTAGTACTGCACCCCGGTGCATACGGTATATGGGAACCAGCACACGCCACGAATCGTCTCGAATCACACCCTACAGCTGTAAGGCGCCTTGAAGCTTGCACCCCCAACATTCTTCTTTGCGCATCTGTGAAAGGTAAACTCTTGAGCAAACTCTGAACCAGCTCTAAGGAAACTAATCCGATTAGACGTTACTTTGACTCATCTTTTTACGCTCAGTGCTGGATTGCTCAAACTCCAGCTAGGGTTAGGGTTAGCATTCCCACGCTACTTAGACACTTTGTTTACGCTCAGTGCTGGATTTTGGGAACTTCAGGACGAATGGGAATTTTCTCCTATCTGTCAATTCTGTTTTGTTTTGGGGACTCTTGGCTGCCTATGTTGTACAGTGCAGCGTGAAGGAAACATTTTCCAAAACTGTGTCAGCTCAAAAGTTGTAAGAAAACCTCTCCAGCTGCTTTAACTCTCTTCATTTTTGTCATTTAATGTGACACTCGATGTATAACTGGAGCCTCACATATGCAAATGGTGAGGCTCCAGTTCGACACCCAGTTCGACACCACTTTACAGTATATGACAAAAGCATGGCAGACTGTGCCGGACCGGCAGATAACTTCCGCTTATTTTTACCATATTAAACATTGGAAATCCTCCCACTTGCATTTGTGACACTTGATTTTGGCTCCACCTAAGACACTCTTAAATCTTCAAACACTTTTCTCTTCTCCCGCAACACACTTGTCTGTCGGCACTATGTGGCAGCGTTGCATGACAACCCCTCTCACCACGGAAAGGAACCTAACAGCTTTGGTAAGAGAGTAGAATTACCTGAAGAACTGCTTTCCATGGAAGCAGGACCAAGCGATGTAGCATTTTTATAGTACCAGGAAAGGAGAAACTGCACTTCGCCTTTGCCGCACAGGCACAAGGCAACGTGCGGCAGACGCCATAGTCGGCAGGATTCGAACCTGAGCGGGGAGTCCCCAATGGATTTCAAGTCTATCGCCTTAACTACTCGGCCACAACTACAGCGAGCTCGCCGCCGCCGCATTCCTCCTATAATCTAACACGGAGTGCGAGGTGGCTGCAGAAACTTTTTTTAAGTCGCTCTCCGTTAAAAAAAAAAAACCTTTCACAAGATACATGCCGGCAGACAGACACGCCTCAGAGGGTTTAAGGCTGGCTTCACGTTCAAATGATAAAGTCTCCCCGTCCGGATGTCAAAATGCAACTTTGGCAGACAGAAAAAACATCAACAAACCAAAAATGTGGACAAGGATTTTACAAGCTGCACCACACTGCACTTTCAAAAGCATTTACATTCGTGTTAGACGGAGGAATTGTCTTTGTTTTGCGCGTTTACGAACGCCATGGAAAACGAAACAAAACAAAAGCCCTCAGCTCCTGCACGTGATTATAATGCCGTTACGTGTTGAAGCAGGAATTTACGTCATCCTACCACTGCAACACGGGGAATAGAGGGAAATGAAAACACGCTACGAATCGTCTCAATCACTCCCTAGAGTCGTAAGGCACATTGAAGGGTGCACCCCCATCATTAATCGTTGGGCCTCTGTGAAAGGAAAGCTGTTGAGCAGTCTTTGAAACAGCTCGGATGAAACACTTGATTGCTTCCATGTGCATCTGGAGCCCACTTCTTATTTTCACTTCACGCCGCCCCAAACCATTTCTAAAACAGGAGATTCGCGTTTGGGAATGCGCCCTGCCCTACAAATAAAACAGGTCTACGGGTCTGAAACCTGCTCCACGGAAAACAGTTCTGTTGCGCTTTTGATCAAAGGGAGATTCTCTGTTCTTACTTTTTGATGACATAACACCCAAAGGGGCCTCTTTGGAGCTGGATTCCAACCAGCATCCTAAAGTTTCTTGGCGGTATCCTTTACAGTCCTCTGTTCGGTCGACAAGGAACAGAAGGGGGCAGCTTTCCTCACACATACAGTGCAATGTACTGTAGTGTTCCCCTTCATTGAATTCGCAGTTCTGCATCAGACCTCTAACTCGTTTCCTTAGCTTGGATTTAAGCCACGAAGCAGGCTTCTACTGTATAAACGTCTAGAGGAATCACAAACTATTTGAGAGGCCATCATCCCAGGGGGAACTGACAAAGTCTATCCCTTTGATCTATCCCTAAACACCTAGCGCAGTCTCTCGAGAGACTGTCAAAAATCGCTTTCTCCGTTTGTGCTGCAAGTAAGTGAAAACGCAGTCTCAAACCAGAGCCACTTGGCAGCAGCGGCACGTAAATACTGTTACTGCCACTGCTCGATACCGACGTTAGCCTACTATACCATGTTCAGCCACCGCTAGAAAATGCACGGCTCTAGTACTGGAGCAAACAAAAGGAGGGCCAACGTCGAACGGGCACACGTGTCAGACATAGAGAGCGACGAGAATGGGATTCGAACCCATGCGTGCAGAGCACAACGGATTAGCAGTCCATCGCCTTAACCACTCGGCCACCTCGTCGACGAAACTGGGCTGTCCAGACATGGGTTGGCGCGCTAAAGATGATCTTTTTCTTTTTTTTCCCTCGTACTCGAGGGTCCTTTTCCTGTTCCACATGCGATTTCAACATTTTCCTTGGGAGATGTCAAGCCAGCAAGCCACTGCTGTGGTTCAGTGGCCAGTGTGGAGTTCAGTGGCCCTGTTGTACACAGAAAGCACATTGAGCTCCTTGGACATGAAAAGTTCCAGATAAAAGCCATTTGTCATCCTTTCTCTTGGTGTCGATGTTGCTATTGTATGTAAAGGTGGCAACTTGCTCAGCGAGCAGGCGGAGCACACACCGAATGCAGATGTGTCTGAGTGGTGTGTCCAAGTGGCTGCAAAAGGACAACACTCCCAGGGTGCCGTGGCTTAGTTGGTTAAAGTGCTTGTCTCCTTAAACAGGAGATGCTGGGTCCGAATCCCAGTGGTGCCTTCTTCGTTCTGTCTTCTCGAACTGAACTGGTCCTTACAGACAACCGCCTACGGCTAGACTTAATTAAATGCAAGTATTCATTTCCTGTCTTTAACGCGACTTGTTTTTCTTAAAATGGATGCAACTTGCAAAACATGAAATACAAACCTCGCTAATCAGCGCTCGAGGCTGGCAAAAAAAAAAGAAGTCAGCAATGTTTTTTTCTTTAACCTTAAGCCTGCTAATGGAGAAGAACCTAGTCGCCATATCACATACATCCGTTTCAACGATAAGAAGGTAACAACTATCCTCACTCCAGAGTAAATCTCACGTTTAGGGCATATTTTTTTCCACTTTACCATGAGTCGGGCTCAGCTGCACAGAGGCGAGAGCAGAGCAATGAGGTCACGGGGACAGGGGAGTCACACGCTGGCGGTTTGAACACGCGGAAGATCACTGAGAGATCCACAGTATGTGGACCCTCCGTGCGCCATCATTCCACACTCCAGACTCTGAATCCTGCCATCCGAGTTAAGATCTCGGCGGAACCTGAGGCGCAGTTCTTTCTTAAAACGTAATCTGGTGAGCATTTCTAGAATCGTACTTGTATAGATGCAGCCTTTAATGTGTTGCTAGGTTAAAATTTATGACTTCTTGAACTTCAGTAGGCAACTGCCCTCTTGATTTCGGATTTAATTTCTTTATTACAGGGGCGCTTTTATGATGACAGAGTCATGTTCAGGTACTTTGCTTGATGGAGGAAGCTCATTTCGGACTCTGTGATCTGCTCACCTGGAAAGGTCTGCTGTACTACTACAAGAGAGAAGTAGAGTCTGGAGGAAGGGACAATTTTATGATGCTTTGGAAGGTAATGTTTTTTTTTCTTTGAAATCGAAATGAATCAGAATATCAGTGCAAAAGACAAACTTTTGGTTTGGTTTAAAGAGATATGGTTTTAAAACAGACAAAATGTAGAAAACAGGTGTTTCTCACTTTTGGAAAAGAATGGACCAGGGGTAATATTTTACTAGTTGCAGTGCTAAGCTCACTGGGTTACAGTCCTGTAGTGTCACACCAGGGCCAGTGGTGCAATGGATAATGTGTCTGACTATGGATTAGGAGTTTGGAGGTTCGACTCCTGCCTGGCGCTGGTTGTTTTTAAACACATCAGCCTACTCCCTAAGTGCCTGTCGTAAGAGGCGACTAAAAGGGTTGTGTCGGGAAGGGCATCTGACGTAAAACCATCTTGCCAAAACCATGGTTGCAAAGAACACAAACCACATACCGGATCGGCCGGGGCCCGGGTTAACAACGTCCGCCATTAGTGCTGTGTCCCAACAGGGTACTAATGGAAATTATGCTACTGTGGGGAAAACTGTAGAGTGGGGGCTACAGAAAAGAAACAAGGTGAAGGGGCCTGGAAGGAATGTTAAGTCAATGAGAGTGGGGAGTTGGAATGTTGGCACCATGACAGGGAGAGGGAGAGAATTGGTTGAAACTATGGCAAGGAGAAAAGTGGAGATCTTGTGTGTGCAAGTAACCAAGTGGAAAGGAAACAGCTCAAGACACCTAGGAGAGGGATACATGATTCTATATGCTGGAAAGAGTACCAAAATGAATGGAGTGGGTGTGATAGTGTGCAAAGACCTAGCAGACAAGATAGTGAGGGTGGTTAGACACTCAGACAGGATTATCAATGTACAGGTGGCTTTTGAGAGTGGGTTATGGAATATCATCTCTGTATATGCACCACAGGTAGGAAGACCACAGGAGGAAAAGGAGAGCTTTTTGGAAGATCTCGAAGAAGTGATTAGCAGAATCCCAGGAAATGAAATGGTGGTAATTGGAGGAGACTTCAATGCACATTTAGGAGAGAAATGCCCAGATTATCCAGATGAACATGGTCAGAGAGGGCTAGGAGAGAGAAATGAAGAAGGAGGAAGGCTACTAGAGACACTCCAAGCTCTTGAATTGTTTGCAGTGAACACAGGGTTCACGAAGAATTATGAGCAAAAGGTGACATACAGGAGTGGAGGCCATGATACCCAAATAGATTACATATTAGTGAGAAGAATTGATAGAGCGAAAGTCCAAGATGCTAAAGTCCTGCCCTATGAGGCTGTTACCAGACAACACAGGCTACTGGTGATGGACATCACAATATTGAAGGAGCGAAGAATAAGGCAGAGGAAACACCCAGCACGAACAAAAGTGTGGAAACTGAGAGAAAACAAAGTAGATTTCAACAGGCTGGTGAAAGAAATGAAAAACAACACAGAGGAAACAGAGGAGCCTTCAGTTGAAGAAGAGTGGACTGAGATGAGCCACATCCTAGAAGAGGCTGCTACCAGGGTTTGTGGAAAGACAAGAGGAGGCAGACCGAGGGAAAATGAAGAGTGGTGGTGGGATATGGAAGTTCAGGAAACACTGAAGGAAAAGAAAAAAGCATACAAGGCACTGAAAGATGGCACTGGAGAATTACAAGAATATAAGAGACTAAAGAAGGTAGCAAAAAGAAGTGTAGCAAGAGCAAAGGAAAGAGCCTGGAAAGAATGGAATGAGAAACTTGAAACAAAGGAAGGAGAGGACCAAATCTACAAGATTGCTAAACATAGAGCGAGACAGAAAAAAGATATTATCCGGGTGGCGGGACTCAAGGATGGAGAAGGCAGAGTCTTGATTAAAGAAGAACAGATCAAGCAAAGATGGCTGGAGTACTTCAAAAATCTGTTAAATGTAGAAAATGAGAGGGAGAACCTAGTGGAGGCAGACGTAGTGTGTGGACCAATCCAAGAAATTTCAGTAAAGGAAGTGACAGAAGCTATCAAAGAGATGAAAGTGGGCAAAGCAACTGGACCATCAGGAATAGCAGCAGAACACTTTAAGAACCTCGATGAAGAGGGGATTCAGTGGCTGACGAGATTGCTAAACAATATTGCAAAGGAAGAGAGAATTCCAGAAGAATGGACAAAAAGCAGTATGGTTACCATCTACAAGGAGAAAGGAGACCCAATGGAGTGTTAAAACTATAGAGGAATAAAACTTCTGGAACATGGATTGAAAATCCTGGAAAAAATTCTGGACAAGAGACTCAGGAAGATAATCAGGATCCACAACTCACAATTTGGATTCTCAGTGGGGAAAAGCACAACAGATGCCATTTTTGTGATGAGACAGTTACAGGAGAAGACACTAGAGAAAGGGAAAAAGCTGTATGTGGCCTTTCTGGACTTGGAGAAGGCATATGACCGTGTGCCCAGAGAGGTGGTGTATTGGTGCTTGAGGAAGAAAGGAGTACCAGAAAGCATGGTGAAGTTAGTTCAAGCAACCTATAGAGATGCAACTACGAAGATGATAACACAACAGGGAGAGACAAAAGAGTTTGAAATCACAGTTGGAGTACACCAAGGATCAGCACTAAGTTCTTTCCTTTTCATAAACATTATTGACACACTGACAGAGGAGGTAAGAACAGAAGTGCCTTGGGAACTCATCTTTGCTGATGATGTGGCACTGATGGCAGACTCAGAAGTAGAACTACGGGAGAAAGTGTTCAAATGGCAGAGGAGTCTGGAAAAGGGTGGACTGAAAATGAATGCACAAAAATCTGAAATAATGGTAATGGAGAGAAGAGGAGATACTATGACCAATGTTGAGGAGACAAATGGAGGAAAACTGAAACAAGTTGATGACTTTAAATACCTTGGATCAAAACTGGTAAAGGGAGGAGAAACACTGGAGGCAGTAAAACAAAGAGTGAAAGCTGGATGGAACAAGTGGAGAGAGATAACTGGAATAATCTGTGACAGGAAAATTCCCAGAAAGTTAAAGTGCAAAATGTACAAGACTGTGATTAGACCTGTACTACTATATGGAGCTGAATGCTTGGCAGTTGGAAAGAGGGAAGAGAACTTGATGAGAAGAACTGAAATGAGGATGTTGAGATGGATTCTGCAGATTTCAATGAAGGATAAGATCAGAAATGAAGAAATCCGTAGACAATGTAGGGTGGTGGATGTGGTTGAGAAGATTCGAGAGGCGAGGTTACGGTGGTATGGACATATCATGAGGAGGGACTTTGAGGAAGTAACAAAGAGGGTAATGGAATTTGAGGTGGAAGGTAACAATGGAAGAGGCAGGCCTAGAAAGAGATGGATAGATTGTGTGAGAAAAGATATGGAGGTATGTGAAGTGAGTGAGGAAGATGTGCTCGACAGAGACAAATGGAGAAGAGCAACCAAAGCAGCTGACCCCAGGACAGTCTGGGACTAAGGCTGTGAAAAAGAAGAAGAAGAAGAAGAAGAGCCTACTCCCTAAGTAGCCTGTGCTACTTACTGCATTGTAAGAGCGATTGTGAGCGGTTTTGTTTTCTCTCTTTGACCAGCCCAGCTGCGCCCCACCCGAAGGCAGGGAAGCACAAAAATTGTATGGAACTCATTCATGCTCCTCTCCATGGAAATCTTTAGTAAAAGGCAAAAGATTTGTACGAGATGAAGAGAAACCAGAGTGCGTGGCTGGACAGCTGCAGGAGCCCAGGCCGCCTTCAAGTCCTCTGCCCTGCCAGTCGTGGTTGTCAATGCACCTGGCCTTACAAACGAGCCAGTGGCTCTCAGCTTACCTGGCAGGGGAGATACCTTGATCAGCCTGTAGTTGGATTGTTTTCTTGTTTTGTGGAAGCAGTGTTTGTTTTGCAGTTTGAGATGGCAACCTTTGGATCCCGCAAGAATGCTGTACGTTTTGAGCTTTTGGATGACCTCTTCATGGATCGTATGCAGTTCAGCAGAAAAGTGTTACAGAAGGAACTTGGCTTTGAACCTCGGCACTTGTATTTCATCTTCGCTCTCCCAGGTCAGAAAGAATTTGAGGTTGTTTTTGCTACCTATTCTCTGTTTGAACAATGTGTGGATGTGTTTGAGGCAAAAAGAGGGAAAGTTCCTGCCCTTGAGAAGATCAACTTGCAGCCTCTGACACAGAGAGAGAGGAAAACGGTGCATGTTGTTATGTTCTCGGAAATGGCAAAGACGGAGGACATTCACACCTGGCTTAAGCAGTACTGCACCGTCCACCATGGAACTGAGGTTAGAGATGTTGACGGTATAAAAACAGGAGCAAGGAAATTCGAGGTTCGCTTGCTACCGGACAATGTAAATGGAGGCTTAAGGCACCTGCCCTCTACAATCCAGCTGGGCGCCTGCAATGGCTATGTTTTTTATGTGGGACACCCAAAGGTGTGTCGGCGCTGTGGTGCTGTGGGACACAGTGGGTGGGTGCTGTGCAGGAGCCCAGGCCGCCTTCAAGGCCTCTGCCCTGCCGGTCGTGGTTGGCAATACACCTGGCCTTACAAACGAGCCAGTGGGGCCCGTTCAGCTCCGGGCTCATCGCCTGCGGCTCACGGCTTGCGAGCGTGACCAATCCGTGCGATAACTCGGAAAACACCCGGCCACACTGTGCCGGAAACGACGCACTCTGGGAAGCCGCTATGCAAAGCGAGGTCCCAAGATCCCCTGCGGCCGGACACTTCCCAACCCCCAAAGAAAAGAGCGCCAATCAGACGGCCGGAGACCGAGGACTCGCGGAGCAGACTGCCACAATCGCCATAACAAGACCGATTGCGAGCGTTTTTGTTTTCTCTCTTTGACCAGCCAGGCTGCGCCCCACCCGAAGGCAGGGAAGCACAAAAAATGCATGGAACTCATTCATGCTCCTCTCCACGGAAATCTTTAGTAAAAGGCGAAAGATTTGTACGAGATGAAGAGAAACCAGAGTGCGTGGCTGCACAGCTGCAGGAGCCCAGGCCGCCTTCAAGGCCTCTGCCCTGCCGGTCGTGGTTGGCAATACACCTGGCCTTACAAACGTTACTAAACACTGTATTTAGGATGTGTTTGCACTTATTCTGTGTCTCTAGCTTCAACACAGCGATATATGTATATGCTCACTGATTTTTTGGTACATGCCCAGGGCAATAATCATTATGAGGATTTATTTCCTGATGTGCTAGGGGTAGTGTTGTGAAATACTTCAACACACTGGATCGCAGGTTTAAACCGCCTGCACTCTTACTCCTTAAAAACCAACAAATGCAGATATGTAGCAATCATATTGTAGCTGACACTCATTTGCCTGTTTCACAAATGATCATATTTTACTAGAGATTCTGTTTGGGATCCGGATGTGCATTCTGACAGCAATCTCCTTATCGCGGCTTTGCCCTTCTTGCCTCTTTGGACAATATCTCCATCTTGTGGTCGTTATTGGTAAAGTCTAGACAACATCTCCATCTTGTGGTCGTTGTTGGTAATGTCTTCTTATGCCCTTTTTTATTTTAATTCTCTATTAGTTGATTCTAGAATCTCTACAATGGAGATGAAAACATCAGTTTTATAGCAGACAATATGACATTATTTATAGTCCAATTAGAAACTTATTACCCTGTTTTTAACATAATAACAAATTAAAATTGATTAAAACTAAGTTTGGAACACCAGGGAACATAACAAATGATTTTTAGGAAAACCATGAGGTTCTCTGTGTCCAATGCCTGCAAGGGGAGAAAGCTAGAATCCTTTGATTTTTTCAAAATTTGAAAATAAACATCATATAACAACAGCTTTCATTCCTAGGAGTGAAAAATAACCATTTTTGAAGACATAGTAGTTTCTAAAACACTACAATAAAGTTAAAAACATCAGTTTTATATTACATTATTTTTAGTGAAATTAGTCATTTTTTGCACTATTTTTAATAAAATATCTAATTAAAAGTGATTAAAATTAAGTTTGGAACAACAAGGAACACAAAAAAAAAAGATTTTTAGGAAAACCATGAGGTCCTCTGTGCCCGATGCCTGCAAGGGGAGAAAGCTAGAATCCTAAAAAAAAGTTATCAATTCTAGAGCCTAAGAGGAAAACAAGACAAATGTATATCTCCAAATAATTTTATGTGCTTCAGAAGAGCCCAGGAAAGTTTTTTGCATACATGAAACCACGCCCGTTTGCACATAAGCAGACATGGTTGCACACACGACTGCATGAAAGCACACGTGCATGCGAAGTCATCCTGTTGAGCATTTGAAAAGCCGCACCACGCCGCACTTGAAATAGCTCTTACATTAGTGGTAGACGCAGGAATCGCCTTTTTATTTACGCTCTTACCAACGCGATGGAAAGCAAAACAAAGCAAAGCAGAGCAATACAAAACGAACAAACGAAAACCCTCACGTCCCGCACTTGCATATAACGCCGTTACGTGCCCAAGCGGTATTGTACGTCATCCTAGCACTGCACCCCGGGGCGTAAGGTATATGGGAACGAGCACACGCCACGAATCGTCTCGAATCACTCCCTACAGCTGTAAGGCACCTTGAAGCGTGCACCCCCAACATTCTTCTTTGCACATCTGTGAAAGGTAAACTCTTGAGCAAACTCTGAACCAGCTCTAAGGAAACTAATCTGATTAGACGTTACTTTGACTCATCTTTTTACTCTCAGTGCTGGATTGCTCAAACTCCAGCTAGGGTTAGGTTTAACATTCCCACGCTACTTAGACACTTTGTTTACGCTCAGTGCTGGATTTTGGGAACTTCAGGACGAGTGGGAATTTTCTCCTATCTGTCAATTCTGTTTTGTTTTGGAGACTCTTGGCTGCCTATATTGTACAGTGCAGCGTGAAGGAAACATTTTCCAAAACTGTGTCAGCTCAAAAGTTGTAAGAAAACCTCTCCAGCTGCTTTACCTCTCTTCATTTTTGTCATTTAATGTGACAATCGATGTATAACTGGAGCCTTACATATGCAAATGGTGAGGCTCCAGTTCGACACCACTTTACAGTATATGACAAAAGCATGGCAGACTGTGCCGGACCAGCTGGTAACTTCCGCTTATTTTGACCATATTAAACATTGGAAATCTTCCCACTTGCATTTGTGACACTTGATTTTGGCTCCACCTAAGACACTCTTAAATCTTCAAACACTTTTCTCTTCTCCCGCAACACTCTTGTCCGTCGGCACTGTGTGGCAGCGTTGCAGGACAACCCATCTCACCACGGAAAGGAACCTAACAGCTTTGGTAAGAGAGGAGGAAAGGACATGGCCCGTACGGGGCTCGAACCCGTGACCTTGGCGTTATTAGCACCACACTCTAACCAACTGAGCTAACCGGCCTCGTGACAGTGCCCCTCTCTGTGCTGCAAAAAATCAAACTCAGGGAATTTCTTTTGTCCTCCTTTGAATAGAAAGCCGTGTAATTCAGTGTACGGGCTTTCTCATGCAGTTTCATGGTTTCACAGCATTATTCAGCTGATTTTAAATGTACCTAAAGGAGAAACATTATTGAAGACCATCAATTACCAAGAGCTTTTGTCAAAGGTTTTGGTGGTCATTTTTAATGACCACAGAGCACTATGACCTCGGTTTTACATCTCATCCAAAAGACAGCGCCCTTTTACAACACAGCTTCTCCGTCACTATATTGGGAGATTGGGACCCGCACAGACCTCAGGGTGAGCGCCTCCCCGCTGGCCCCATTAACACCACTTTCAGCTGGAAGCTTTGTTTTTCCCTGTAGCTCACCCTCATCCAGGTACTGACCTGGCTCACACCTGCTTAGCTTCAGTGGGTTTTCAGTTGCGAGTTGCAAAAGTTGGGATGCAAGTGATGGAGCCGTTCGCTGCAAAAGCCACTGCATTGGCCAGGAATCGAAACCAAGCCTCCTGCGTGGCAGGTGAGAGTTCTAACAATGAACCACCAATGCTCAATGCCTGTACCTTCAAAAAAGACGCTTTTTTGGTGCTGTGTGCAAAAAGCGTCGACATCTACTTCCAGCTGCAAAATGCCATCCGCGGACGCTGTGAATTTATTTATTTAGACACTGCTCAGAATCCCCTGTAAGATTCTCCTTCAATTCCGTTTTGCAGTGCTTTAGCTCTTTCAAAAGGCTTCGCTTTGCTAGTCACAATCCAAGGCTCGTGACAGCACCTGAAAACACTCACCACTGCATTGGCCGGGGATCGAACCTGGGTCAACTGCTTGGAAGGTTGCTATGCTCACCACTATACCACCAACACACGCCCGCCGGAGCCCTCAAGGACACCACCAGAGAATGCTCACGATTTCAGAAGCTGTCTCCGGGACGTGCTGATTCCACACATCCTGAATAAATCATGTTATTGTTAGTTGCTGTAGCAAGACGTTCAAATGAGTTTCATGGCCAGATGGACTGTTTCCTCAAGTGGTATAGTATTGCAGTAAGACAGCACGATGCCTGCAAGACTATGTCACGCTAAACACCACAGATTGTGTTTGTCCGTTCGTGTCAGTCGTCCTGCAGCCACGGGAAGTGGGACACAAACATGCTGCAATGCTTTCAAGACGTTAGGATTTGTTTGTGCAACATCCGAGAAGAGTACTTGTGGCTTGAATGTGACTGAGCAAGGTGTTTAAAGACAGAGACTGAAAACTGTTAAAGGATGAGTCAAAGTAACGTCTAATCGGATTAGTTTCCTTAGAGCTGGTTCAGAGTTTGCTCAAGAGTTTACCTTTCACAGATGCGCAAAGAAGAATGTTGGGGGTGCACGCTTCAAGGCGCCTTACAGCTGTAGGGAGTGATTTGAGACGATTCGTGGCGTGTGCTCATTCCCATATACCGTACTCCCCGGGGTGCAGTGCTAGAATGACATACAATACCGCTTGGGCACGTAACGGCGTTATATGCAAGTGCGGGACGTGAGGGTTTTGCGTTTGTTCGTTTTGTTTTGCTCTGCTTTGCTTTGTTTTGCTTTCCATCGCGTTGGTAAGAGCGTAAATAAAAAGGCGATTCCTGCGTCTACCACTAATGTAAGAGCTATTTCAAGTGCGCCGTGGTGTGGCTTTTCAAATTCTTAACAGGATGATTTCACATGCACGCGTGCTTTCATGCAGTCGTGTGTGCAACCATGTCTGCTTACGTGCAAACGGGCGTGGTTTCATGTATGCAAAAAACTTTCCTGGGCTCTTCTGAAGCACATAAAATTATTTGGAGATATACATTTGTCTTATTTTCCTCTTAGGCTCTAGAATTGATAACTTTTTTTCATTTTTGGCATTTTTCATCATTTTCCAGAAAGTGGTTGCAAGCCCGATATCATGCGAAGAAACTTCAGGATTCGGGGATCAGTCAATGGATTTTCTTCAAAGTTGGATTTTTGCACTCTGTGGACCAAGAGATGTTGTTCTATAATGTTTTTTTTTTTTCAAATTTAAAAATATCATTTTTTCATGGAGCTTTGAAGGGGATGGATTCACCCTCCTTTAGCCAGGACAGAGCTCCAGGAGCCTGGGTAGGATTCTAGCTTTCTCCCCTTGCAGGCACCTGGCACAGAAGACAATATTTTTTTCCTTAAAATCTTTTTTTTTTGTGTTCCTTGTTGTTCCAAACTTAATTTTAATCACTTTTAATTAGAGATTTTATTAAAAATAGTGCAATAAATGACTAATTTCACAAAAAATAATGTAATATAAAATGGATGTTTTTAACTTTATTGTAGTGTTTTAGAAACTAATATGTCTTTAAAAATGGTTGTTTTTCACTCCTATGAATGAAAACTGTTGTTATATGATGTTATATGATGTTTTTTTTTTCAAATTTTAAATGATCATTTTTTCATGGAGCTTTGAAGGGGATGGATTCACCCTCCTTTAGCCAGGACAGAGCTCCAGGAGCCTGGGTAGGATTCTACCTTTCTCCCCTTGCAGGCACCTGGCACAGAAGACATCATTTTTTTTCTTAAAATCTTTTTTTTTTGTGTTCCTTGTTGCTCCAAACTTAATTCTAATCACTTTTAATTTGAGATTATATTAAAAATAGTGCAATAAATGACTAATTTCACTAAAAATACTAAAAGTAATATAAAACGGATGTTTTTAACTTTATTGTAGTGTTTTAGAAACTAATATGTCTTCAACAATGGTTATTTTTCACTCCTAGGAATGAAAGCTGTTGTTATATGATGTTTATTTTCAAATTTTGAAAAATCAAAGGATTCTAGCTTTCTCCCTTTGCAGGCATCGGACACAGAGAACCTCATGGTTTTCCTAAAAATCATTTTTTATGTTCCCTGGTGTTCCAAACTTAGTTTTAATCAATTTTAATTTGTTATGTTACAAACAGGGTAATAAATTCTTAATTGAACTATAACTAATTTCATATTGTCTGCTACAAAACTGATATTTTCAGCTCTATTGTAGAGATTCTAGAATCAACTAATAAAGAATTGAAATAAAAAAATGCATAAGAAGACATTACCAACAACGACCACAAGATGGAGATATTGTCTAGACATTACCAACAACGACCACAAGATGGAGATATTTTCCAAAGAGGCAAGAAGGGCAAAGCTGCAATAAGGTAAAATCATTTTTTGAAAGAGATTGTTGTCAGAATGCACATCCGTATCCCAAACAGAATCTCTAGTAAAATATGATCATTTGTGAAACAGGCAAATGAGTGTCCGCTACAATATGATTGCTACATATCTGCATTTGTTGGTATTTAAGGAGTAAGAGTGCAGGGGGTTTAAACCTGCGATCCAGTGTGTTGAAGAATTTCACAACACTACCTCTAGCACATATGGAAATAAATCCTCATAATGATTATTGCCCTGGGCATGTACCAAAAAATCAGTGAGCATATATATATATATCACTGGGTTGAAGCTAGAGACACAGAATAACTGCAAACACATCCTAAATACAGTGTTCCAGCACCTTTGACCTCATCCAGAACGTATCATTTCTTGAAAGGGATTGCTGTCCGAATGCACATCTGAATCCCAAACAGAATCTCTAGTAAAATACGATCACTTGTGAAACAGGCAAATGACTGTCTCAGGGGCCCATTTCTCATTGTCAGACATGTATGCAATGCTTTCACTGTGCATTGAGCAATAGGGATCAAAAACACCGCAGGTAAGGTTAGAAGTCATGTTCTATGATCATTTCTTTCAGCATTAGGGACTAAATATACTTAACGTATGATGCTAAAATGTTATTTTTACATATATTAATGTAATAAATGATTGCTTATGCTTTATAAACAAATCTAATTATAATAAAAGCTTTGCATTTATCTTGTACCATAGAACATGATTTTCTTTGTATTTCAAGCCCACAAAGTGTCCAAATGATGCACTATATGATATTAGGAAGATTATCACATGCATATCGGTATTATCTTTCTTATGAAAATGCATTCCTTTCATTACCTTTTACTTTTTTAAAATGAACTCAAATTGTGTATAATGTAATAATTTAAGTAGAATAGATTCAGGTAGAAAATATAGAGTCATGATGTTTATGTCTGACATCATTTCACATGGGTGAATTTTAAGCTAAGAAATAAAAACATTTACAATGAAGATACCATTGCTTAATTTTAAATGCCTTTAAAAAATAAATACCTCCTGAGAATAATTTGCCACTCAAAGATCCTTGGTAAGGTACTGTTTGAATCCAATCAGGAGAAGAGCATCCAGGGAGTGCTTTCTATAGAGTCCAGCTTGGGTCACTCTCTTCCGGAGAGCCTGCTGATACTTTTTAACTACTCAGGGCCTGTAAGGATATAAAACACCGGTTTAAACATTTTATACCTATAAGACAAATTAGAATTTTAGTAAAAAATAGATACATCTGAAAAATATAAAGTCTTACTGCTGATAGAGTTCTTCAGAGCTCACATCTTCCCCTTCCTTATCTGCTTCTGTTTCAGTTTCTAGAGCAGCCTCTGGCATCTCTTCCTCCTGGACAGCGGCCTCTTGCTCAGGGCCGCTGGAATGTAGGTAGATTCTTTTCAACATGCTTTTACATAATATGTTGTAACAATGATTTCAAAAAGAAATTACAGAAGCGTTATAGATTAAAAATATCTCACCTTGCCGATGTGTCTTCAGGTTTCCCATGTACAAAAAGGCCCAAGGACTCTAGCAGTCTATTCTGTTTGCCTCACCAGACACGATCTCTATTCTGTGGTAATCCACGATGACCCCGTTCTTCAGGTGATTCATCATGTCCTCCCTCGCCTGTTGAGAGGCCATCCTGATCTGTTCTGCCATGGCGTGCTTCATACACGCCCTCTTCAAGAGAGCAGGAAGCTGATCAAAAGTATTCAGGCAAATCTTGCACACCAGGGGAATCCTCGCGGGTTTCCTTTGAAAATAAATAATACCATCTGTGTATAGAAACAAGCTAAGACTGATTTATTAAATTATCCTTAAAATTCTCTCTCATAGTTTGAGCATAATGATTTTATTGCATTTATATAAGAATTGCTCATTGCTCCAAAATAAATAATGGTTTCATAAAAAAGTGAACACTTACTTGGTCTCAGTCACAGACTTTCCAATAGAAGCCATTGTGGAGTTCAGCAACTGCAGGTCCTAGAAGTGGGGAAGGAATTTTAAAAGAGAAATTGAATTACAATACAGAAGGAATGGCTGAGGGATCACTGAAATATATATATATACAAATTCCAAAGACTGAGTCCATATAGAAACAACTACCTTTCATTTTCAGTATAAGAAAAAAAAACATTATCTTCCAAAGCATCATAAAATTGTCCCTTCTTCCAGACTCTACTTCTCTCTTGTAGTAGTATAGCAGACCTTTCAAGGGGCGCTTTTATGAAGACAGAGTTATGTTCAGGTACTTTGCTTGATGGAGGAAGCTCATTACGGACTCTGTGATCTGCTCACCTGGAGTCTGGAAGAAGGGACAATTTTATGATGCTTTGGAAGATAATGTTTTTTTTTTCTTTGAAATCGAAATGAATCAGAATATCAGTGCAAAAGACAAACTCTTGGTTTGGTTTAAAGAGATATGGTTTTAAAACAGACAAAATGTAGAAAACAGGTGTTTCTCACTTTTGGAAAAGAATGGACCGGGGGTATTTTACTAGTTGCATTGCTTATCTCACTGGGTTACAGCCCTGCAGTATCACACGAGGGCCAGTGGCGCAATGGATAAAGCGTCTGACTATGGATCAGGAGATTGCAAGTTTGACTCCTGTCTGGCTCGGCTGGTTTTTAAACGCATCGGGCTACTCCCCTAAGTAGTCTGTGCTACTTACTGCATTGTAATCGTACTCAGTAAGAGATTTCCTTCATGTAAATGAACTGCACCTGACAGCTTTAGAAAATCACCTGGGCTCAGTACGGTGCTGAGAGCTCAGCATTGCTGTTGTTCTAATTAGCACGCACTGCATCGGCTATGAACCCGAACTTTTCAATTATTCCGATCAGTAAGTCAACACGTAGTCCACATGAAAGGTAGAAATATTCTCTTGTCTGTCTCTTGTTTGTATAGAACTGAATGTCCCTGACAATGTACTGTTAGTTTTAATTGAAGAACGGCATTTGTGTTCAAATATATCAGACAAGTTTACGTAACTGCTCATGCGACACTCAGTTGTAATTAGTCAAGAAATAAAGTCGAACAACAGCTGCGGGTTTGATTCTGAACGTATCAGATTGCAGCACCTTTTTCTTCAATTGACAAATGATAGAGATTCGAAGAGAGATCCTTCAGACCAGCAAGCAAACCCACGGCTATTTCGGTTTTCTATCTAGGCAACGTTGGTGTCTGCAATACCATACATGAAAGCGTGATGCAATTTCTGTGGCTAAATTTGTTGCACGTCATGCACAGTAAGAATGTTTCTAACACCAAATACAAAGTCAACATTTAGCGATCACGCCTTCTCCTCATTTAACCCACTGAAACCCTTGCTTTTAACAGTTCTTTAATGCGTGCTTTACGAGCACCTACATATTGTGTCGGTTCTTTCAGTTTTATTCATTAGGTTTTCAAAGGCATAAGTAAAACACCAGAGGTGCGAACGCAAGATGTGTGGTTATCTGAAGAACTCATTTCCATGGCAGCAGGGCCAAGCGATTTAGCGTTTTTATAGTACCAGGAAAGGAGAAGTGGCACTTCGCCTTTGCCGCGCAGGCACAAAGAGACGTACCACCCAGGGACGCATGTCTCAGTTTTTCCAATGTAAACATCATCACCGCTAAAGAAGATGGCGCAGAAGGCTCCACAGTCGAAACGTTGTGCTTCTTTTCTTCTCTTTTCAGCATGGAGTAAACCTTTGCTTGATCCTTTGCAGCCTACGCATGCTGACACAGCTACCTTTCTCTTAACGCGCCTCAATCATTATTCACCAAAACCATCAGCAGAATGTGTCGCCTTTGTGGTGATGTCACTCCTCTGCTTCACAAATGTCCTTAGTGACGGACCATTTCTTTCTGCCATTTTTCCGGAGCGGTTATTGATTGCTCCATCATTTCCCTCATACTTTCCATCCCTAGATTGAAAAAAAAAAAACAGAAACAGGCTGACAGGACGACAATCAAATTGCAAAAACTCATCAAAGCACTCGATAGAGTATTTGAATCCACAAGTAGCTACGAGCAACTTTGTCCTGGCTTGCATGAAAGTCGGAAAATGTCAAAAAGAAAAAGATGGTGGCTTTTTCATATCTGTTCTTTTATTTTTAGTTCGTTGGCTCTTCTGTCCATTGTCCTCCTGCCTGGCTCTTGACCTGTGACTGTCTGAACGCACACATTAGACTTTCAGGCGGGGGATTTGTCCTGAGCCTCTGTGAAAGACCCACCCACCCCCATAAATAACTGCTCTAGAAACACATGAATGCAAAACTAAACCACAGCTTAAAGAGGAGCTCCAACTCAGTGCCATACTAATGTAAACGAAGTAATACTAAGACATGTTCTTATGGATTTGTCTTACCTTGAGATATGTAATTGGATTTCAGGATTAACTTCCTCATTCAATGTACTGGTGATTCTTTGCCTGGTCAGTACCTGGGTGGGAGACCTCCAGCGAACAATTAAGCTTGCTGCTGGAAGTGGTGTTAAGAGACTCTAAGGATCTTCCAGAGGTGTCTGTCCAATAGCACTAGTTGCCTTAGAGCTGGCTCAAACATTGCTCAAGAGTCTACCTTTCACAGATGCGCAAAGATGAATGATGGGGGTGCACGCTTCAAGGAGCCTTCCAACTGTAGGGACCGATTAGAGACGATCCGTAGCATGTGTTCGTTTCCATATACGCCCCGTGTCTCAACGGTAGGACAGAGTCAAATACTGCCTCGACACGTAACAGCGTTATATTAAACCGCAGGACTTGAGGGCTGTTTTGTTTGAATGTTCAAGGCATTGGTAAGAGCGTAGGTCAAGGGCCATTGGTGCATCTCCTGTAACTGGAGTAAAAATGCTATTCAAAGTGCAGTGACTAAAATCGTCATCCACATGTCTCCGTTGTTGATTGCTTTCTGCCTAAGAACGTTCTGTTTTCATGTCCGAACGGGGAGACTTTATCATTCCAACTTGAAGCCACCCTTAAGTCCTCTGAGGTGTGTGTGTGTGTGTGTGTGTGTGTGTGTGTGTGTGCTTGCACGTATGGCGTAAAAGGTTTCTTAAACGGAGAGCGAACTTGAAAAAAGTTGCCTCCGCTGCCGCCGCCGCCTCGCACTCCCTGTTCGATTGTAGCAAGAAGGCAGCGGCCGCAGCGCTCGCTGTAGTCGTGGCCGAGTGGTTAAGGTGACGGACTTGAAATCCGTTGGGGTCTCCCCGCGCAGGTTCAAATCCTGCCGACTACGGCGTCCTTCGCATTTGGTTGCGTGCGTGCGTGTAAAAGGACCAGCGCCGTTTCGTTTTCGCTGGGACCTTTAACACTCTAAATCGCCTGGACCCGCAGCCTGTGAAATCGATTCTTCAGCACCCACGATGGACGCTTTGCCGCTGGACACAGATAACGATGCTTTTCTGCAACGAGCTTTCCAGCTGAATTTTCTCGGCAGCTCCGTACTGAACCTGTTCTCCATTGCAACATAGTGGAGGCTCGTCACGTCTATAGCAAGGCTGTGTAGGACCGCATACGCCACAGTGACTTGTACACAGACCACATGAAAGGCAAGCAAAATACACTTTTAAAATTCCAAAGACTCACAAGGTCAGAGGAACAGCGATGACCTGAACAGATCTGTTACAGAAGTCTAGGTTGACCTTTTTAGAGCTGTAATTGCATTTTTGTTTAATAGAAGATCAAATCTACTCGCATGTACCAGCACCTTACAGTTTATTGATGTTAATTCTGTTTAAGTAATAAGATTGCTAACGATGTTGGACTTTAGCCGGTGTTTTTTAGAACAAATTGCTTACATTTCTGTAAGGAATACGCAGTACGTGCCTTTGTCAGTCATTGCTCACCATACCTGTAACTTTCTTATCTAACTCACTTCCTCAAATGGTGAAGGTCCACAAACATAAATGAAAAAAAAACCCTTGTTGTAGATGAGGTGCACAAAAAAGCAGCCCCTGATAGTGTATAACACATTTATACTATTGCAGAGACACATGTAACATATATATACTGTATATATATGAAACAAAAATAGAAACAGAAACAGGAATCGCTTACTCACCTGGAGAATCTCTGTAGGAATATCTAGCATTTATCAATGGAAATAAAAGCTGCTTTAATACAGTGCATGTTCAAACTCAAACCCTCAGCTGCTGTTCTTGTTTGTTTTGGGACAAACGTGTTCCTTATATGCTATATATGTATATATTAGCACCAATGTCGTTCTTAAAAACTAACATGAAATTGTCAGGGACATTCAGCTATATACAAAGACGAGACAGACAAAGTAATAATTCTGTATTAACGTGGCCTACATATTGACGCAATGATCGAACTAAGTGACGTGTTCTGATTCAGATCCCCTGCAGTTCATGCCAATTAGAACAATAGCAATGCTGAGTCCTCCCCACCCTACTGAGCACAAATTCAGCTGCTCTCCAGTTCTGTTCTGCGTGTTTTTTCATTGCAATTGAGCTCGGAGCTGGAGATGATCTCCATACAGTTCTGTGTTCACCAGCCCGCACTTGCGTGCTAATTTACGGGTTGTGGCAAATGCTTTTCTATAGTTCATATACATGACGGCAACCTGTTACCGAGGAACCTGAGAGGTTTAAAAGCCTCACGAGCCAGGCAGGACTCAAACCTACAATCTTCTGATTCGAAGTCAGACGCGTTATCCATTACGCCACTGGCCCATAGAACATGCGTTTGCACTCCACCACAGAGAGCTCTACACTGATACTAGTAGTACACTTCCCCATCTAAATTTTCACAGCAAGAAACTTGTGTTTCCTACTATTTTTATCAGGTTTAAAATATCATCTCCTTAAAACAGAAAAAGTGTTGATGTGTCGTGCTGAAATTCCGATTGATTTTGAATTCAAAGAAAAAAGGTTTTCTTCCAAAACACCATGAAATTGTCACATCTTGCAGACAATAGGTGTATTCCATGTTGAAAAGAGAAGAAAGAAAACCATGGAGCCTTTTACAGGTGTGAGGCTTCTTCAGGTGTGAGAAGACCTCACAGTCGAAACGCTGTGTTTCCGTTCTTCTCTTTTCAGCATGCAATAAACCTAGTACTTGTTCCTTTGCAGCCGAGGCATGCTGACGTAGCTACCCAGCTGAACATCTTGCAGACTCTACAGTACTTCTCTCCTGTAGAAGTAAAGCAGGGCTTGCTGGGTGAGCTTTTGCTCCGGTAAATTAGGTCACGTGTCATGTTAAATCACTTCTTCTAAACACAACATTTGCTGGTGCTAGCTTTCCCCATGAAAAGAGACATTTCCCTTACAGTACATGACATATCGTTTTTATTCTATCAATAAGTATAGAAATTAAACAAAAGAAAAAATGGTGTCGCCAAAGAATGCACAGCTCTGTCGCCTTGGGGAGGTGTCAAGGGCATTGAGCTCCTTGGACATGAAAAGTGCCCGATAAATGCCATTTCTCATCATTTCTCTTGGCGTCAGTTCTGCTATTAAATGGGACGGAGGCAACGGGCTCAGAGAGCAGGTTAAGTGCACACCGAACGCAGATGTGTCCAAGTGTCTGTAAAAGCGCGGTGCTCCGCTGGCGCTGTTCCCTAGTGGCTTAAAGTGCCCGCCTAGTAAGCAGGCGATCCTGGGTCTGAATACCAGCGGTGCCTCTCTCCGTGTCTTGTTGTGCCGAATGTATCATTTCAGACAAACATGTACAGCTTGGTTCAGTTTAATGCAAGAATTCATTTCCTTTCTGGAATAACTTGTTTTTGAAGAAATCCATACAGCTTGTGAAAGATGAAATCCATTTCTTGGTTGTCAGTGGAAAAAGATTGCCGGCTGCAAGAAGCGCAAGTGATTGTTTTCTTTGACCATAAACCTGCAAATGTAGGGAGCACAAGCGGCTGTCAGTCTCTGTGGCGCAATCGGTTAGCGCGTTTGGCTGTTAACCGAAAGGTTGGTGGTTCAAGCCCACCCAGGGACGCATGTCTCAGTTTTTCCAATGTAAACATCATCACCGCTAAAGAAGATAGCGCAGAAGGCTCCACAGTCGAAACGTTGTGCTTCTTTTCTTCTCTTTTCAGCATGGAGTAAACCTTTGCTTGATCCTTTGCAGCCTACGCATGCTGACACAGCTACCTTTCTCTTAACGCGCCTCAATCATTATTCACCAAAACCATCAGCAGAATGTGTCGCCTTTGTGGTGATGTCACTCCTCTGCTTCACAAATGTCCTTAGTGACGGACCATTTCTTTCTGCCATTTTTCCGGAGCGGTTATTGATTGCTCCATCATTTCCCTCATACTTTCCATCCCTAGATTGAAAAAAAAAAAACAGAAACAGGCTGACAGGACGACAATCAAATTGCAAAAACTCAGCAAAGCACTCGATAGAGTATTTGAATACTATGAGCAACTTTGTCCTGGCTTGCATGAAAGTCGGAAAATGTCAAAAAGAAAAAGATGGTGGCTTTTTCATATCTGTTCTTTTATTTTTAGTTCGTTGGCTCTTCTGTCCATTGTCCTCCTGCCTGGCTCTTGACCTGTGACTGTCTGAACGCACACATTAGACTTTCAGGCGGGGGATTTGTCCTGAGCCTCTGTGAAAGACCCACCCACCCCCATAAATAACTGCTCTAGAAACACATGAATGCAAAACTAAACCACAGCTTAAAGAGGAGCTCCAACTCAGTGCCATACTAATGTAAACGAACTAATACTAAGACATGTTCTTATGGATTTGTCTTACCTTGAGATATGTAATTGGATTTCAGGATTAACTTCCTCATTCAATGTACTGGTGATTCTTTGCCTGGTCAGTACCTGGGTGGGAGACCTCCAGCGAACAATTAAGCTTGCTGCTGGAAGTGGTGTTAAGAGACTCTAAGGATCTTCCAGAGGTGTCTGTCCAATAGCACTAGTTGCCTTAGAGCTGGCTCAAACATTGCTCAAGAGTCTACCTTTCACAGATGCGCAAAGATGAATGATGGGGGTGCACGCTTCAAGGAGCCTTCCAACTGTAGGGACCGATTAGAGACGATCCGTAGCATGTGTTCGTTTCCACTTACGCCCCGTGTCTCAACGGTAGGACAGAGTCAAATACTGCCTCGACACGTAACAGCGTTATATTAAACCGCAGGACTTGAGGGCTGTTTTGTTTGAATGTTCAAGGCATTGGTAAGAGCGTAGGTCAAGGGCCATTGGTGCATCTCCTGTAACTGGAGTAAAAATGCTATTCAAAGTGCAGTGACTAAAATCGTCGTCCACATGTCTCCGTTGTTGATTGCTTTCTGTCTAAGAACGTTCTGTTTTCATGTCCGAACGGGGAGACTTTATCATTCCAACTTGAAGCCACCCTTAAGTCCTCTGAGGTGTGTGTGTGTGTGTGTGCTTGCACGTATGGCGTAAAAGGTTTCTTAAACGGAGAGCGAACTTGAAAAAAGTTGCCTCCGCTGCCGCCGCCGCCTCGCACTCCCTGTTCGATTGTAGCAAGAAGGCAGCGGCCGCAGCACTCGCTGTAGTCGTGGCCGAGTGGTTAAGGTGACGGACTTGAAATCCGTTGGGGTCTCCCCGCGCAGGTTCAAATCCTGCCGACTACGGCGTCCTTTGCATTTGGTTGCGTGCGTGCGTGTAAAAGGACCAGCGCCGTTTCGTTTTCGCTGGGACCTTTAACACTCTAAATCGCCTGGACCCGCAGCCTGTGAAATCGGTTCTTCAGCACCCACGATGGACGCTTTGCCGCTGGACACAGATAACGATGCTTTTCTGCAACGAGCTTTCCAGCTGAATTTTCTCGGCAGCTCCGTACTGAACCTGTTCTCCATTGCAACATAGTGGAGGCTCGTCACGTCTATAGCAAGGCTGTGTAGGACCGCATACGCCACAGTGACTTGTACACAGACCACATGAAAGGCAAGCAAAATACACTTTTAAAATTCCAAAGACTCACAAGGTCAGAGAAACAGCGATGACCTGAACAGATCTGTTACAGAAGTCTAGGCTGACCTTTTTAGAGCTGTAATTGCATTTTTGTTTAATAGAAGATCAAATCTACTCGCATGTACCAGCACCTTACAGTTTATTGATGTTAATTCTGTTTAAGTAATAAGATTGCTAACGATGTTGGACTTTAGCCGGTGTTTTTTAGAACAAATTGCTTACACTTCTGTAAGGAATACGCAGTACGTGCCTTTGTCAGTCATTGCTCACCATACCTGTAACTTTCTTATCTAACTCACTTCCTCAAATGGTGAAGGTCCACAAACATAAATGAAAAAAAAACCCTTGTTGTAGATGAGGTGCACAAAAAAGCAGCCCCTGATAGTGTATAACACATTTATACTATTGCAGAGACACATGTAACATATATATACTGTATATATATGAAACAAAAATAGAAACAGAAACAGGAATCGCTTACTCACCTGGAGAATCTCTGTAGGAATATCTAGCATTTATCAATGGAAATAAAAGCTGCTTTAATACAGTGCATGTTCAAACTCAAACCCTCAGCTGCTGTTCTTGTTTGTTTTGGGACAAACGTGTTCCTTATATGCTATATATGTATATATTAGCACCAATGTCGTTCTTAAAAACTAACATGAAATTGTCAGGGACATTCAGCTATATACAAAGACGAGACAGACAAAGTAATAATTCTGTATTAACGTGGCCTACATATTGCCGCAATGATCGAACTAAGTGACGTGTTCTGATTCAGATCCCCTGCAGTTCATGCCAATTAGAACAATAGCAATGCTGAGTCCTCCCCACCCTACTGAGCACAAATTCAGCTGCTCTCCAGTTCTGTTCTGCATGTTTTTTCATTGCAATTGAGCTCGGAGCTGGAGATGATCTCCATACAGTTCTGTGTTCACCAGCCCGCACTTGCGTGCTAATTTACGGGTTGTGGCAAATGCTTTTCTATAGTTCATATACATGACGGCAACCTGTTACCGAGGAACCTGAGAGGTTTAAAAGCCTCACGAGCCAGGCAGGACTCGAACCTACAATCTTCTGATCCGAAGTCAGACGCGTTATCCATTACGCCACTGGCCCATAGAACATGCGCTTGCACTCCACCACAGAGAGCTCTACACTGCTACTAGTAGTACACTTCCCCATCTAAATTTTCACAGCAAGAAACTTGTGTTTCCTACTATTTTTATCAGGTTTAAAATATCATCTCCTTAAAACAGAAAAAGTGTTGATGTGTCGTGCTGAAATTCCGATTGATTTTGAATTCAAAGAAAAAAGGTTTTCTTCCAAAACACCATGAAATTGTCACATCTTGCAGACAATAGGTGTATTCCATGTTGAAAAGAGAAGAAAGAAAACCATGGAGCCTTTTACAGGTGTGAGGCTTCTTCAGGTGTGAGAAGACCTCACAGTCGAAATGCTGTGTTTCCGTTCTTCTCTTTTCAGCATGCAATAAACCTAGTACTTGTTCCTTTGCAGCCGAGGCATGCTGACGTAGCTACCCAGCTGAACATCTTGCAGACTCTACAGTACTTCTCTCCTGTAGAAGTAAAGCAGGGCTTGCTGGGTGAGCTTTTGCTCCAGTAAATTAGGTCACGTGTCATGTTAAATCACTTCTTCTAAACACAACATTTGCTGGTGCTAGCTTTCCCCATGAAAAGAGACATTTCCCTTACAGTACATGACATATCGTTTTTATTCTATCAATAAGTATAGAAATTAAACAAAAGAAAAAATGGTGTCGCCAAAGAATGCACAGCTCTGTCGCCTTGGGGAGGTGTCAAGGGCATTGAGCTCCTTGGACATGAAAAGTGCCCGATAAATGCCATTTCTCATCATTTCTCTTGGCGTCAGTTCTGCTATTAAATGGGACGGAGGCAACGGGCTCAGAGAGCAGGTTAAGTGCACACCGAACGCAGATGTGTCCAAGTGTCTGTAAAAGCGTGGTGCTCCGCTGGCGCTGTTCCCTAGTGGCTTAAAGTGCCCGCCTAGTAAGCAGGCGATCCTGGGTCTGAATACCAGCGGTGCCTCTCTCCGTGTCTTGTTGTGCCGAATGTATCATTTCAGACAAACATGTACAGCTTGGTTCAGTTTAATGCAAGAATTCATTTCCTTTCTGGAATAACTTGTTTTTGAAGAAATCCATACAGCTTGTGAAAGATGAAATCCATTTCTTGGTTGTCAGTGGAAAAAGATTGCCGGCTGCAAGAAGCGCAAGTGATTGTTTTCTTTGACCATAAACCTGCAAATGTAGGGAGCATAAGTGGCCGTCAGTCTCTGTGGCGCAATCGGTTAGTGCGTTCGGCTGTTAACCGAAAGGTTGGTGGTTCAAGCCCACCCAGGGACGCATGTCTCAGTTTTTCCAATGTAAACATCATCACCGCTAAAGAAGATGGCGCAGAAGGCTCCACAGTCGAAACGTTGTGCTTCTTTTCTTCTCTTTTCAGCATGGAGTAAACCTTTGCTTGATCCTTTGCAGCCTACGCATGCTGACACAGCTACCTTTCTCTTAACGCGCCTCAATCATTATTCACCAAAACCATCAGCAGAATGTGTCGCCTTTGTGGTGATGTCACTCCTCTGCTTCACAAATGTCCTTAGTGACGGACCATTTCTTTCTGCCATTTTTCCGGAGCGGTTATTGATTGCTCCATCATTTCCCTCATACTTTCCATCCCTAGATTGAAAAAAAAAAAACAGAAACAGGCTGACAGGACGACAATCAAATTGCAAAAACTCAGCAAAGCACTCGATAGAGTATTTGAATACTATGAGCAACTTTGTCCTGGCTTGCATGAAAGTCGGAAAATGTCAAAAAGAAAAAGATGGTGGCTTTTTCATATCTGTTCTTTTATTTTTAGTTCGTTGGCTCTTCTGTCCATTGTCCTCCTGCCTGGCTCTTGACCTGTGACTGTCTGAACGCACACATTAGACTTTCAGGCGGGGGATTTGTCCTGAGCCTCTGTGAAAGACCCACCCACCCCCATAAATAACTGCTCTAGAAACACATGAATGCAAAACTAAACCACAGCTTAAAGAGGAGCTCCAACTCAGTGCCATACTAATGTAAACGAAGTGTAGATTAAGCCGGCCCAGGGACGCCAAATAATGTAGGGAAAACCGGTTCAGGGACGCCAAATACCTGTTCACGAGGCCTGCTGCTGGTTACTCTCTGGCAACCTCCACTCTAGACTCTTAGAACAAAGGAAAGTTCTGGCACTCGGACACACTGGCCGTTCCGTGGTTGTCCGGGCTGAGTCTCAGGATGGTCAGGAGGCGCGCTGCGAGAATGTCCTGCCCTTGGGAGCCTTCTGCTCCTGGGCCGTCCTGCCCTTTAGAATCTTACTGAATCTTGTTGAATCTCCCTTTCTGAATCTGAATCTGAATCTCTCAGGCTCTCTGTGTTGCCTGTTTTTACCTGGAGGAACTTCAGCTCATTGATTGGCTGAAAGTTCCATGGGCATCAGAGTCCCACGTGGGTTACTCGGCCCTACCGGTCCCTGATTGGTTGATCAAGGTGAGATATGAGTCACTTACTCCTGACACTTAGTAATGCAGTCCAGATGTCCAACTGGCACTCCCTAAACAGATAGGCGCCAATGGATGACCATTGATCATGATAGCCAGGCTTAGCTAAGTGCATCCCCCTGTGGGAGCTGTCCTTATCAAAAGAAAACATCTTGCATGAATAGTTTCTCTGTGGCTGCACCACAGAGATGAACAGAGAAATGGGGCCTCATTTGGGAAGCTCAGAAACACTTAATTCTGCCTTATTATTAAGCCTCGCCGCTACATATCCCCCCTTTTTGAAGGCCACGAGGTCCCGAGACATTGTTGCCTTCAAAACAAAACAGAGTTAAGTGATGTCCCTTGCCATTAGAACATTAATCTTAAATGTCTACATTACTCCTCTAGAATTCATACCGGAACCAGCATTGGATACAAACAGGATGAATAACATCTGGAGTATGTATAAACACGGTAGGAGACATTATCTCAGTCTAGGAATTACACATGAGGAAGTTCACTGTCAATATCTGATACCTCTGTAGTAGATATTTGGGGAGAAGTCACTTCCTTTCTTTTGACATGCTACCTTCGACTCATTTGTGCTACCCAGAGTACATCTTGATGCAAGAGTACAGCATTCAGAGTACACTGTCAGTCATGATCCAGCTACCCGGCAGTAGTGTTACAATAACAACAGTTCCTGTTCCCAGCCCCCGATAAACCACAACACCTGTGTTGGGTATCTGCTAGGGTGGTTTGGAGGTTTGTTCCATTAAAGCAAACTAACTACCTGTACCTCTTCAGGGCTTACTGTTTCTTGGATTTCTATCCAATTCAATAGTGTGGCACCTGAAGGCATCCAAGACCTCAAGTTTGGTCTTATGTTGTCTGGTTCCAGACCGTACAGTGTTAAGTTCAAGCTGTACTATGGCCTCCTCGGGAACTTGCAGGAAAACTGTTTGATTAGGTAGCTGCATTGCGGTAGCTGTATCATGCCTGTCACAAGTCATAGTGTCAGTTAAATGTGGTGTGCTGACCAGCCATTTACTTCCCACCTGCTCTTCATGGGGTTCATTAACCTCCCTCTGCCCATTAGTAGCTTTACACCCTTCATTGGTGAATCGTTTAGACACAGCCAATAGCTTTGGTAGCCATACCCATCTCAAGATTTGGAACCAAATTCAATCTTGGATTGCCTTCTGGGTGAGCTATGAGTGATGGGGTTAATGTCACACACTCCTCTACTGAGAAGAGTGGAATCAAGTCTGTTGGGATTTGTGCCATGGCTAGACTGGCTACAGTGGCACTAAACTCCCTTAACAGGTCTTGTGTCAACATTCTGGCCTGTTGCACACAAGCATAAACCCACTGTATAACACCAACAATCATGTCCACTGGTTGGGGAATAAGGTTTAACCCTGTTGCATAGGAAGTTGCCTTTAGGGTTTTCCCTAAGCTTTCCAACTTTTGCTGCTGTCGATACAGTCTGTCACTACCCTCTGGCATCTCTGACACCTGCCTTCTTGGGGCAGTCAGGGTGAGAGTGCCAGTAGCACACAAACCTACCAGAAAAAGCAAACGTGCAACAGTGGCGGCAGCAATCAGTCCTCCCAAAAGTCTTTTCGGGTGGCTGATCCCAGTCATCTCCTTCTGAGTGACTGTTGCCTTTCTAAGCTGGCGCAGCGTGTACATGGTGTCTTTCTCAGTATGCCCTGTGGCATCTTGGGCACCAACATCCTGGAAATCTGGGGAGATCTGACGCAGCTGCTGATGCTGCTCCTCCTTTTCCAGGGCATCTGCTTTTTCGATTTGTTCATGCCTGTGCTCTAGGAACCCTGCAGGGGGCGGTGCAGCGGTGGAGCATGCCTGACCCTCGGCTGAGTGGTCATCTGGAGCACCTGAGTGATCTGGGATTGTTACCCCATTCTCACTGTTCCGGTCCACCCTGCACACTTCCTGATTGAGGAATCCCTCTATCGGCATGTTTACAATCGTTCGCTGGGCGTGGGTGTAGGACACCTGCTCGCTCCCCCCTTCCCTCGCTAGGGGTTCAGGGAGCTGCCCCAGCACTGGGATAGCTAGTTCACTGTCTTTGAACTTACTATCACTCACCAGGCCCATGTCAGTGCAGGCGGGGATTCTGACACCCCTCTTTGCGATGTCCTGTACTGGCAGGCGGGTGACTTGACCATCCAGCTCCAGTCTGGCTGAACCACTGTTGGTCAGACTCAGACTGACAGACTGAGCTGGTGGCTGTAAGAAAACCGGCTCGGCTTTCATTCCCTGTCCCTTCTGGGGGACTGGGTGTGCTGGCAATCCTGCCGTTGAGGCAGGAACAATCAGGTCAGTCTCACTCACTACCTGGTAGTTGTGAGAAATAATGTTACCTGACTGCAGGTTCCCTGGGTCACAGCAGAGGGAATCGGCATCTGGGATCAGGTGTGTCCACAGCGCAGTAGTCTCAGCGTCCAGCTGGACCTCCTGTCTAACCTGTGAATGTTGCACCAGGGGCACCTGGCGGTGGCCCTGTGACAGCTGCTCAAGCATATCCTCACTAATAGAGGACCTCTCAGGGCTAAGGGTGAGGGCTACATCACCAACCTGCTCTCCTGCCATCTGGATCCCTTCCACCACTGCGGGGTGGTGGTCCTGACCCCTCTTGGGTGCCAGGGTGCACAGGGAAAGCTCCTTTTCATCGCCAGGTGGGGAGATCTGCTCCTCTTTAGGGATGTAAAAGGGGTGTGCTTTACCTGGTGGATCAGGCGGCTGCTTGGAGCACCGCTCCTGTGGCAGGGAGGCTGTTGGGACCTCAGCCGGGACACGACTTCCCTGTATATCCGGGGAACAAGGAAATATTTTTATTTCTTGTCCAGAGGGAACAGAAGGAATCTTCACATAGGCTTCTGTGTTCGGTGGGCACTGTGTGAGCACAGTCTGCCTCTTGGCCCCCCTTTTCTTCTGTACAGAAGGCTTAGGAGCCTTGACCTGTTTCCACACTTTGCCTTTCTGGCGATCCACCAAAGGTTCCTCTCTGAGTCGCATGCCCTTTTCTTTTTCAACCCTTTTGAGCTTGCCGTGTGACATCAAACACCTTTCAACCTCAGTGTCAATCAGTGTCTCACTGGGTAAGACATCTCCCATGGCAGCCTTGAGGTAAAAGCTTCTTGCTTTTCCTCTGCGTTTTACTGCCTGCTCTGTGACTTCAGGGGTGGAGTCAGCACTCACTTGGGAGTGGCTGAATTCATCCAGGCAGGAACCCTTCCGCTCAATCAGATAGACTGAGGGAGGGAGAGGGGGCGGGTCTCCGCCTCCTCCAGTGGAGAGTATCGGCTCATTCACGCTTCCGGCAGCCTTGGGGAGCGGTTATCCCTGTCCTAATAAAGCTTGTTCAAGCCTGGCCAGGCGGGCGGCTACTGAATCCTTTTGTTCAGCCTTTTCTAGCCCTTTCCCTCCCCCGGTGTTCTCATGGCACTTAGGACGCTGGGTGCGGTCCTGTGTGCCTGCTTTGGAACGGGGCTTAGCCAGCTCAGGAGCCTGTGCTCCTTCGAGCAGGAGGGAATTAACCCTGCTGGCTCTGACGGCGGACACAGTCGCTTTAACAGCTTTTTGCTCAGAGCGACTTTGGACATCATACTCCCAGGCTTTCTGCACGAATCTCTTAATATCAGTCATTTTCATGGTCTGTGCATCTGTATGCATTAAGATCATCTTTCTGACTGATGGGTGGAGATTCGCAATGAATAAACCCTTGAAATGTGTGTTCTCTTCGCAACCCTCATCATTTCGCCCTGCAAAATAAGTTTGTCTAAGTCTCTCGTAATATTCGCGAGGGGACTCTGCTCTCTCGTGCTTAATGTTAAGAGCGGCGGCTATCGCAGCAGTCGGGTCAATAAACGCACTGTATTCTTCGATAAGTGCTTGACAAAGCTGCTCAAAATCATTACAGACTTCTTTCATCTGCCTAGCCATCCACTCATGTACAGCTCTGCTGGTAGTTTTCCTGACCAGAAACACTTTCTCCTGTTCTGTGGCATTTGGCAGGTACTGCAGGTTATACCTGAGGTCTTGAATATAACTCTTGATATTATTCTCTGACACTGCGGGGTCAAATCTCTCTATGTCCTTCGCTAGCTCTCTCAGAGAATGGAGATTTATTCTAGCGTCTCCGCTGACGGAGATATGGCAGATATCGTGGTCAGACCTGTCGCTGCTAGAGAGAGTGCTTAATAGCGACTCGAATTCAGACCTTTTAGCAACCATCGTTAAACTTAAAGAGTATTACTTTTAAGTACGAAATCACAGTTTTACCACAGAAAACCACAAGATCAAGTATGCAATCAACCCGGTAGATCGCAAAAGATCACAAAACAATCAAGCACTGCTTAAAGAGCAAGGGGAACTTTTTTTCTTTCGGCTTTCAGCACACTGTATTGTCGTGTATGAAACCCGCGGCGTTTTATATTGAATTATTCCGCTTGGTTGACTCATTTCAGTCTTGCCACGCCCGTGCCAGGGACGCCAAATAATGTAGATTAAGCCCACCCAGGGACGCCAAATAATGTAGATTAAGCCGGCCCAGGGACGCCAAATAATGTAGGGAAAACCGGTTCAGGGACACCAAATATGTAATCATAGTGGCTCTCTGAAGGCACCAGTTTTGTAGGGTTTGGGCATTTACTGAGACAATTATTAATTGTAGCAGTAAATCACAAAGTTGATTCTTTTGATGGCTTTAGAATCCAACCATGTGACATAACTCAAACAACGCGCACACACAGGTACTAATACACGAGGATACATTTATTAATACATAGAATATGCATATACCTAACAGATCTTATCGAGAGGGTTATCAGAATACAAAAGGTATATTCGGTCAGTTACAAAGTGTTACACATATCAAGAGGACATACGTTCAGTATATCATTCATTTAGACCGTTTCGTAAAGTGAACTTGGTTACAACTTCTACATTAGATACTCAAAACAAGTACATAACTCTTAGGAATTAAATTGATATCAACTGGTTGGGATAACAATTGAATTCTCGAGCTGTAATGCATTGAAGTTGAATACTCATCCAATCTTTGGGGATTCAGATCTCCTGCGGGCACAAAGAAACAGTTGCAGGCTGTTGCTGTCCAATCCGCGCTCTCTGGCTCCGTGCCAGGCTGTGCTGTGCGGCTTGTGACGGTGCGCTGCTGATGCTCATTGTTGGCTTTAACTAGCAAAGTTTGTGCACAGGAGAAAAGATGACTGTGGGTCCCAGCAAGTCAGGAAGAGGACCGGTTCGTTCCCGATGAAGAGCTAGTTCTGAATAGTGATTCAGCTGTCCACAGTTCCGACCTGTTCACGAGGCCTGCTGCTGGTTACTCTCTGGCAACCTCCACTCTAGACTCTTAGAACAAAGGAAAAATCTGGCACTCGGACACACTGGCCGTTCCGTGGTTGTCCGGGCTGAGTCTCAGGATGGTCAGGAGGCGCGCTGCGAGAATGTCCTGCCCTTGGGAGCCTTCTGCTCCTGGGCCGTCCTGCCCTTTAGAATCTTACTGAATCTTGTTGAATCTCCCTTTCTGAATCTGAATCTGAATCTCTCAGGCTCTCTGTGTTGCCTGTTTTTACCTGGAGGAACTTCAGCTCATTGATTGGCTGAAAGTTCCATGGGCATCAGAGTCCCACGTGGGTTACTCGGCCCTACCGGTCCCTGATTGGTTGATCAAGGTGAGATATGAGTCACTTACTCCTGACACTTAGTAATGCAGTCCAGATGTCCAACTGGCACTCCCTAAACAGATAGGCGCCAATGGATGACCATTGATCATGATAGCCAGGCTTAGCTAAGTGCATCCCCCTGTGGGAGCTGTCCTTATCAAAAGAAAACATCTTGCATGAATAGTTTCTCTGTGGCTGCACCACAGAGATGAACAGAGAAATGGGGCCTCATTTGGGAAGCTCAGAAACACTTAATTCTGCCTTATTATTAAGCCTCGCCGCTACAGAAGTAATACTAAGACATGTTCTTATGGATTTGTCTTACCTTGAGATATGTAATTGGATTTCAGGATTAACTTCCTCATTCAATGTACTGGTGATTCTTTGCCTGTTCAGTACCTGGGTGGGAGACCTCCAGCGAACAATTAAGCTTGCTGCTGGAAGTGGTGTTAAGAGACTCTTAGGATCTTCCAGAGGTGTCTGTCCAATAGCACTAGTTGCCTTAGAGCTGGCTCAAACATTGCTCAAGAGTCTACCTTTCACAGATGCGCAAAGATGAATGATGGGGGTGCACGCTTCAAGGAGCCTTCCAACTGTAGGGACCGATTAGAGACGATCCGTAGCATGTGTTCGTTTCCATATACGCCCCGTGTCTCAACGGTAGGACAGAGTCAAATACTGCCTCGACACGTAACAGCGTTATATTAAACCGCAGGACTTGAGGGCTGTTTTGTTTGAATGTTCAAGGCATTGGTAAGAGCGTAGGTCAAGGGCCATTGGTGCATCTCCTGTAACTGGAGTAAAAATGCTATTCAAAGTGCAGTGACTAAAATCGTCATCCACATGTCTCCGTTGTTGATTGCTTTCTGTCTAAGAACGTTCTGTTTTCATGTCCGAACGGGGAGACTTTATCATTCCAACTTGAAGCCACCCTTAAGTCCTCTGAGGTGTGTGTGTGTGTGTGTGTGTGTGTGTGTGCTTGCACGTATGGCGTAAAAGGTTTCTTAAACGGAGAGTGAACTTGAAAAAAGTTGCCTCCGCTGCCGCCGCCGCCTCGCACTCCCTGTTCGATTGTAGCAAGAAGGCAGCGGCCGCGGCGCTTGCTGTAGTCGTGGCCGAGTGGTTAAGGTGACGGACTTGAAATCCGTTGGGGTCTCCCCGCGCAGGTTCAAATCCTGCCGACTGCGGCGTCCTTTGCATTTGGTTGCGTGCGTGCGTGTAAAAGGACCAGCGCCGTTTCGTTTTCGCTGGGACCTTTAACACTCTAAATCGCCTGGACCCGCAGCCTGTGAAATCGATTCTTCAGCACCCACGATGGACGCTTTGCCGCTGGACACAGATAACGATGCTTTTCTGCAACGAGCTTTCCAGCTGAATTTTCTCGGCAGCTCCGTACTGAACCTGTTCTCCATTGCAACATAGTGGAGGCTCGTCACGTCTATAGCAAGGCTGTGTAGGACCGCATACGCCACAGTGACTTGTACACAGACCACATGAAAGGCAAGCAAAATACACTTTTAAAATTCCAAAGACTCACAAGGTCAGAGAAACAGCGATGACCTGAACAGATCTGTTACAGAAGTCTAGGTTGACCTTTTTAGAGCTGTAATTGCATTTTTGTTTAATAAAAGATCAAATCTACTCGCATGTACCAGCACCTTACAGTTTATTGATGTTAATTCTGTTTAAGTAATAAGATTGCTAACGATGTTGGACTTTAGCCGGTGTTTTTTAGAACAAATTGCTTACACTTCTGTAAGGAATACGCAGTACGTGCCTTTGTCAGTCATTGCTCACCATACCTGTAACTTTCTTATCTAACTCACTTCCTCAAATGGTGAAGGTCCACAAACATAAATGAAAAAAAAACCCTTGTTGTAGATGAGGTGCACAAAAAAGCAGCCCCTGATAGTGTATAACACATTTATACTATTGCAGAGACACATGTAACATATATATACTGTATATATATGAAACAAAAATAGAAACAGAAACAGGAATCGCTTACTCACCTGGAGAATCTCTGTAGGAATATCTAGCATTTATCAATGGAAATAAAAGCTGCTTTAATACAGTGCATGTTCAAACTCAAACCCTCAGCTGCTGTTCTTGTTTGTTTTGGGACAAATTGCAACTGAGCATCGCATGAGCTGTTACGTACCCTTATCTGTTAGGGAATTTCAAGGGAGGAGTTAGGTCAGAATGGGTAGGCTGCAAAACAACAAGTAAAGATTTATTCCAAGATGAAACGTTGTGGCGGTTTTCTTATCTTTTCAGCATGGACTAAACATGAAATTGTCAGGGACATTCAGCTATATACAAAGACGAGACAGACAAAGTAATAATTCTGTATTAACGTGGCCTACATATTGACGCAATGATCGAACTAAGTGACGTGTTCTGATTCAGATCCCCTGCAGTTCATGCCAATTAGAACAATAGCAATGCTGAGTCCTCCCCACCCTACTGAGCACAAATTCAGCTGCTCTCCAGTTCTGTTCTGCATGTTTTTTCATTGCAATTGAGCTCGGAGCTGGAGATGATCTCCATACAGTTCTGTGTTCACCAGCCCGCACTTGCGTGCTAATTTACGGGTTGTGGCAAATGCTTTTCTATAGTTCATATACATGACGGCAACCTGTTACCGAGGAACCTGAGAGGTTTAAAAGCCTCACGAGCCAGGCAGGACTCAAACCTACAATCTTCTGATCCGAAGTCAGACGCGTTATCCATTACGCCACTGGCCCATAGAACATGCGCTTGCACTCCACCACAGAGAGCTCTACACTGCTACTAGTAGTACACTTCCCCATCTAAATTTTCACAGCAAGAAACTTGTGTTTCCTACTATTTTTGTCAGGTTTAAAATATCATCTCCTTAAAACAGAAAAAGTGTTGATGTGTTGTGCTGAAATTCCGATTGATTTTGAATTCAAAGAAAAAAGGTTTTCTTCCAAAACACCATGAAATTGTCACATCTTGCAGACAATAGGTGTATTCCATGTTGAAAAGAGAAGAAAGAAAACCATGGAGCCTTTTACAGGTGTGAGGCTTCTTCAGGTGTGAGAAGACCTCACAGTCGAAACGCTGTGTTTCCGTTCTTCTCTTTTCAGCATGCAATAAACCTAGTACTTGTTCCTTTGCAGCCGAGGCATGCTGACGTAGCTACCCAGCTGAACATCTTGCAGACTCTACAGTACTTCTCTCCTGTAGAAGTAAAGCAGGGCTTGCTGGGTGAGCTTTTGCTCCGGTAAATTAGGTCACGTGTCATGTTAAATCACTTCTTCTAAACACAACATTTGCTGGTGCTAGCTTTCCCCATGAAAAGAGACATTTCCCTTACAGTACATGACATATCATTTTTATTCTATCAATAAGTATAGAAATTAAACAAAAGAAAAAATGGTGTCGCCAAAGAATGCACAGCTCTGTCGCCTTGGGGAGGTGTCAAGGGCATTGAGCTCCTTGGACATGAAAAGTGCCCGATAAATGCCATTTCTCATCATTTCTCTTGGCGTCAGTTCTGCTATTAAATGGGACGGAGGCAACGGGCTCAGAGAGCAGGTTAAGTGCACACCGAACGCAGATGTGTCCAAGTGTCTGTAAAAGCGTGGTGCTCCGCTGGCGCTGTTCCCTAGTGGCTTAAAGTGCCCGCCTAGTAAGCAGGCGATCCTGGGTCTGAATACCAGCGGTGCCTCTCTCCGTGTCTTGCTGTGCCGAATGTATCATTTCAGACAAACATGTACAGCTTGGTTCAGTTTAATGCAAGAATTCATTTCCTTTCTGGAATAACTTGTTTTTGAAGAAATCCATACAGCTTGTGAAAGATGAAATCCATTTCTTGGTTGTCAGTGGAAAAAGATTGCCGGCTGCAAGAAGCGCAAGTGATTGTTTTCTTTGACCATAAACCTGCAAATGTAGGGAGCACAAGCAGCCGTCAGTCTCTGTGGCGCAATCGGTTAGCGCGTTCGGCTGTTAACCGAAAGGTTGGTGGTTCAAGCCCACCCAGGGACGCATGTCTCAGTTTTTCCAATGTAAACATCATCACCGCTAAAGAAGATGGCGCAGAAGGCTCCACAGTCGAAACATTGTGCTTCTTTTCTTCTCTTTTCAGCATGGAGTAAACCTTTGCTTGATCCTTTGCAGCCTACGCATGCTGACACAGCTACCTTTCTCTTAACGCGCCTCAATCATTATTCACCAAAACCATCAGCAGAATGTGTCGCCTTTGTGGTGATGTCACTCCTCTGCTTCACAAATGTCCTTAGTGACGGACCATTTCTTTCTGCCATTTTTCCGGAGCGGTTATTGATTGCTCCATCATTTCCCTCATACTTTCCATCCCTAGATTGAAAAAAAAAAAAACAGAAACAGGCTGACAGGACGACAATCAAATTGCAAAAACTCATCAAAGCACTCGATAGAGTATTTGAATCCACAAGTAGCTACGAGCAACTTTGTCCTGGCTTGCATGAAAGTCGGAAAATGTCAAAAAGAAAAAGATGGTGGCTTTTTCATATCTGTTCTTTTATTTTTAGTTCGTTGGCTCTTCTGTCCATTGTCCTCCTGCCTGGCTCTTGACCTGTGACTGTCTGAACGCACACATTAGACTTTCAGGCGGGGGATTTGTCCTGAGCCTCTGTGAAAGACCCACCCACCCCCATAAATAACTGCTCTAGAAACACATGAATGCAAAACTAAACCACAGCTTAAAGAGGAGCTCCAACTCAGTGCCATACTAATGTAAACGAAGTAATACTAAGACATGTTCTTATGGATTTGTCTTACCTTGAGATATGTAATTGGATTTCAGGATTAACTTCCTCATTCAATGTACTGGTGATTCTTTGCCTGGTCAGTACCTGGGTGGGAGACCTCCAGCGAACAATTAAGCTTGCTGCTGGAAGTGGTGTTAAGAGACTCTTAGGATCTTCCAGAGGTGTCTGTCCAATAGCACTAGTTGCCTTAGAGCTGGCTCAAACATTGCTCAAGAGTCTACCTTTCACAGATGCGCAAAGATGAATGATGGGGGTGCACGCTTCAAGGAGCCTTCCAACTGTAGGGACCGATTAGAGACGATCCGATCTAATCTCACTCTCACGGTTTGTATAGCCTGGAGCGAAAAGTACCATAAGCGTTCATTTTTGCAGCTACATGGACGTTCTGAATCGTTAAGAAAAAATTGTTGTAAAACCAACAGAAAGCACAGACTGCTATAACTAGTCCTAGTTATATAATGATTTTAAGTTTAATGATAAACTACTGCAAGGAATCGGTCCACCTGAGCAAACAGGATCGTAATGTTGACACTCAATAACGACACTGATATGTGCAGTTCCTGGACGGATAGCCCTCCTGCCCATCAAACAGACTGAGTGACTGTTCGTGTCATTTAGTGATGTCTGACCATTGACAAAGTACAACTATTTTTTTAGGGCGCAAATTAAGTTAGGTAAATCTTTTTGCCCAAAACTGAAGGGGCGACATTCCTCCCTCCCCCCGTGATGCCAGGCCTGTCCCCATCCTATTCCATAATGTCATTATATATAATACCATACAACAGTGACCGATCCTTACTAACTGCATGCGTTAAAATTGCACATCAGCTCATAGCAGGGGGCACATAGCCGCGATGTATTATCAATGTTAAATTTCAACCATAATATCGACAACATTAATAAACGCATACGTTGAGAAAATATTCAACCCAGCATATTTTCCGGTTATATACCACAATGCATTGCTAGTATTCGTTGGTCACGTTTTTCAAACGTAGAAGTATATCCGCAAATATCTCAGCAATCCTCTTTTGACGAGCAAGTATGAACAATAATAATACTATCTGAATACATACAGATCTTTCTTAATATTATTTTGATTAAAATAGTACGTGAATAAGCAAAAAATGGCACATAAAAATAGTGTGAATGGGGAAGATGACACAAAATCGTTTTGCCGTTTCTCTTTTCTTATTCTATGTTGTACTTTCAAACTTTGGGTACTCTTTAATTAGGACAGACTTTATTGCTCAACTGCTATGATGCAAGCCAAATTTTATACATTTATTTCAGCTTTGAGCTCAGTAAACCATTCATTTTTTAGATTATACTAAAGAAGATATTAATCATCATTTATTTGGGAAGTAATATTATATAATTTTCTCCTAGCTGCGGTGCTGAAGTCCCACCCTACATCAACAGAAAAAGAAATAAAGGAGCACGCAACGTGTTACTTGAAGAATGCATATGCAAGGCAGGGGGCCAGGAGATCTGGACACTGAAAATAATAGGTTTTTGGTTCTAACTGTTAGGACAATTAGACAGGGTTTGCAAATAGTGGACAAAAATCGTCTTAACTTCCATTGTAATATTTTTTTTTCTTGGAAATATAGAAGTTGTACATTTTAAAATGTATATTTGAATCAAAATGTGGTTTTGAGTTAGTGTGTTAATGTAATTAGTTTGTGTTTGTCGTTACTATACTGTATATTGCCATGTTACCAGAATTTGTAGCTGAAGTTTAAGACTAGTTGTGTTTTTTATGATTATTGCCCATATGTTGATTGTTGATTGATTGTATACAATGTATAATTTGAAATACATATGTTTCAGGTGTGAATGTGTATTTTCAGAATAAATTTCTAAACCTAATCATTGGCTTGATTTACTAGTTTCTACACCTGTAAAACCTGTCTTTGATGTATAATAGACCTCTACCCATATACGTATAATAGACCTCTAAAGTTATCTGTAACACCTACATTATATGTATAATAGTCCTCTGAATTTATCCGTATAATAGAACTCCAACCATTTACGTATAATGGACATCTAATCATAGACGTATAATTGACGTATAACAGTAGACGTATATTAGAATTTCATTCTAGATGAATTGCAGACCACATTTAGATGTCTAAGGTATGCGTTTAATAGACGTATATTATACGGCTTTTGCCCACTGGGAAGCTCGTTTCTTTCTACCATTATGTCACTATGACAAAATCTGTCTTTAAACACCTTGCTCAGTCTCTGACGAGACTGTCAAAAATTGCTTTCGCCGAGTGTATTGCAAACCGGCGGAAGCGGGGTATTGGGAAAAGTTTTCAACTAGCAATAATCGCGCCTCGGCTAAACCTCACAGTCTATGATACTGCCACTGCGCAAAGCTGACGGTTGCCAGGCAACCGCGGGGATCCTATGGAAATCGTTATCGATCGTCTCATGGCATGTCGTTGCTATAACGCTTCATATTTGTCGTCTTCTTCTTCTTCTAGCTTGAGGTTTTGAAGAATTTCATGACAGACAAGGGCTCCGTTGGGATCAAAGGGCGTTGTGAGAAAACCGTTGCTTATTTTCAGCAGCAGAAATACAACCCTTTAAATACAAGATGACAGAACAATGACGAAGGGCATGCCGGGAGGAACTCATGCACTACAGAGGAAAGGGGGCGGGCACGTACAGTTCACATTCAAGCCACAAGTACTCTTCTTGGATGTTGCACAAACAAATCCTAACGTCTTGAAAGCATTGCAGCATGTTTGTGTCCCACTTCCCGTGGCTGCGGGACGACTGACACGAACGGACAAACACAATCTGTGGCGTTTAGCGTGACATAGTCTTGCAGGCATCGTGCTGTCTCACTGCAATATTATACCGCTGGAGGAAACAGTCCATCTGGCCATGAAACTCATTTGAACGTCTAGCTACAGCAACTAACAATATCATGATTTATTCAGGATGTGTGGAATCAGCACGTCCCGGAGACAGCTTCCGAAATCGTGAGCATTCTCTGGTGGTAGGGGAGTTCAAGATGGCGCTCAGGTGGGAGGTAAAGTTTAGTGGTTGGGGAGTTTTTTTGAGTTTTTCATGACCTGAATGTTAATTTTTGCTTTTTTTGACTACAGAAAAATAAGGACTTAACACTAGTTGTTTAAACTTCAGTTATAATTGAAAGAAAAAAAAACGATTTTTTTTTAGGTTTAAAAAGTCCGATATGAGTAACACTGGGAAAAGAAAAGAGAGTGCTGGGTCTTCGAAGGAGAACTCTAAGATACCTCAATCGTATATGTATAGCACTACAAAAAAATCGATGGCAACTAAAGGGAAAAGTGAAGCAGCTGCAGGGGCAGCAAGAGGGCGGAGGCGCCGCGCGCCCGGCCGACGTGTTGGACCGGTGCCCTTTACGTGCTGAAATAAACACGCGACAGCCCCGAAATGTTTCCAGAGTGCTGTGCACTGAAGACTTGCCTGGTGCTCCTCCGTGCAGATTGTTTGTCCTCCTCCAGTGCGGGACGAGCCAACACAAGGGAGCGCATTCGCCAACATCCAGGCACACAATGCGATTTGGAAAGCAGCTCCTTTCCAAAGAGTTGCACACGAACGATCCTTCAGTCCCGCTCGGGGGGCACGGAACCCCCGCCCCACACAGCTTCAAGTAGCGAGTCAGGCGCCGGGGGTTTCGCTTACGGCCACACCACCCTGAACACGCCCGATCTCGTCTGATCTCGGAAGCTAAGCAGCGTCGGGCCTGGTTAGTACTTGGATGGGAGACTGCCTGGGAATACCAGGTGCTGTAAGCTTTTGCTCTCCCGGCCAGCAGGGGTCGCCGTTGGTGCCGTAGGCTTTGGGAGGAGAACCTGCAGGATGGAAAGGTGATCTATAGCCTCATCTCTAGAGATGTTTTGTTGCTGTGGCATGTGTGTGACCCATATTCAAAAAAAAAAACCCGTCTGTAAAACGAATATCGAAGCTGCCTCTAAATCTGCAAATGAAGATGAGTCGATAAACCACTCGTTTTTCGTATATCTAGACATTTATTCATTTGTTACCGATTTCATTCATTGAGCACGGATACAATAGAGGTACAGCCATTCACTGTTTGACATGTCTGCACTGGTACAGAACCGAGCAATCAGAAAACGGGTGAAACTGTCTTTAGACTCAGCATACAGTTACCACTCGGCCACCTCGTCTAGGAAACTGGGCTGTCCTGACATGGGTTGGCGCACTCCAGTTGATCTTTTTCTTTTTTTTCCCTCATACTCGAGGGTCATTTTCCTGTTCCACATGCGATTTCAACATTTTCCTTGGGAGATGTCAAGCCAGCAAGCCACTGCTGTGGTTCAGTGGCCAGTGTGGAGTTCAGTGGCCCTGTTGTACACAGAAAGCACATTGAGCTCCTTGGACATGAAAAGTTCCAGATAAAAGCCATTTGTCATCCTTTCTCTTGGTGTCGATGTTGCTATTGTATGTAAAGGTGGCAACTTGCTCAGCGAGCAGGCGGAGCACACACCGAATGCAGATGTGTCTGAGTGGTGTGTCCAAGTGGCTGCAAAAGGACAGCACTCCCGGGGCGCCGTGGCTTAGTTGGTTAAAGCGCCTGTCTAGTAAACAGAAAATCCTGGGTCCGAATCCCAGCGGTGCCTTTTTTTGTTCTGTGTTCTCGAACAGAACTGGTCATTATGGACAACCGCATACGTCTAGACTTAATTAAATGCAAGTATTCATTTCCTGTCTTGAACGACTTGTTTTTCTTAAAATGGATGCAACTTGCAAAACATGAAATACAAACCTCGCTAATCAGCGCTCGCGGCTGGCAAAAAAAAAAGAAGTCAGCAATGTTTTTTTCTTTAACCTTAAGCATGCTAATGGAGAAGAACCTAGTCGCCACATCACATACATCCGTTTCAACGATAAGAAGGTAACAACTATCCTCACTCCAGAGTAAATCTCACGTTGAGGGCATATTTTTTCCACTTTACCATGAGTCGGGCTCAGCTGCACAGAGGCGAGAGCAGAGCAATGAGGTCAGGGGGATAGGGGAGTCACACGCTGGCGGTTTGAACACGCGGAAGATCACTGAGGGATCCACAGTATGTGGACCCTCCGTGCGCCATCATTCCACACTCCAGACTCTGAATCCTGCCATCCGAGTTAAGATCTCGGCGGAACCTGAAGCGCAGTTCTTTCTTAAAACGTAATCTGGTGAGCATTTCTAGAATCGTAATTGTATAGATGCAGCCTTTAATATGTTGCTAGGTTAAAATTTATGACTTCTTGAACTTCAGTAGGCAACTGCCCTCTTGATTTCGGATTTAATTTCTTTATTACAGGGGCGCTTTTATGATGACAGAGTCAAGTTCAGGTACTTTGCTTGATGGAGGAAGCTCATTTCGGACTCTGTGATCTTCTCACCTGGAAAGGTCTGCTGTACTACTACAAGAGAGAAGTAGAGTCTGGAGGAAGGGACAATTTTATGATGCTTTGGAAGGTAATGTTTTTTTTTTCTTTGAAATCGAAATGAATCAGAATATCAGTGCAAAAGACAAACTCTTGGTTTGGTTTAAAGAGATATGGTTTTAAAACAGACAAAATGTAGAAAACAGGTGTTTCTCACTTTTGGAAAAGAATGGACCGGGGGTAATATTTTACTAGTTGCAGTGCTAAGCTCACTGGGTTACAGCCCTGCAATGTCACACGAGGGCCAGTGGTGCAATGGATAATGTGTCTGACTATGGATTAGGAGTTTGGAGGTTCGACTCCTGTCTGGCGCTGGTTGTTTTTAAACACATCAGCCTACTCCCTAAGTAGTCTGTGCTACTTACTGCATTGTAATCGTACCCAGTAAGAGATTTCCTTCATGTAAATGAACTGCACCTGACAGCTTTAGAAAAACACCTGGGCTCAGTACGGTGCTGAGAGCTCAAGTTGTGTATAATGTAATAATTTAAGTAGAATAGATTCTAATAATATAATGATCCAGTGTGTTGCACTACTTCACTGCTTCACTGCTCTATGCCGTCTGGAAATAAATCCTCAGACAACTTACTGCCCTGGGCATGTACCAATAAATTACAGGAGCACATCTATATATCACTGCGTTGAAGCAGGAGACACAATCACTGCAAATACATCCCAAATACAGTGTTCCAGCACCTTTGACCTCATCCAGAACGTATCATTTCTTGAAAGGAATTGCTGTCCGAATGCACATCTGAATCCCAAACAGAATCTCTAGTAAAATACGATCATTTGTGAAACAGGTAAATGTCTCAGGGGCCCATTCCTCATTCTCAAGACACATGTATGCAGTACGTACATCATGCATTGAGCAATAGGGATTAAAGACACCACAGGTAAGGTTAGAAGACATTCTGACTATATTCTAAAATATTGGACTCATATTCTTATGATGGCAGACATGATGCTGTGTTTAAAATCGGGGTTAATGGACATTATATGACTGTCAATTCTGTTTTGTTTTGGAGACTCTTGGCTGCCTATGTGGTACAGTGCAGCGTGAAGAAAACATTTTCCAAAACTGTGTCAGCTCAAAAGTTGTAAGAAAATCTTTCCAGCTGCTTTAACTCTCCTCATTTTTGTCATTTAATTGTCTGTCGGCACTATGTAGCAGCATTGCATGACAACCCATCTCACCACGGAAAGGAACCTAACAGCTTTTGTAAGAGAGGAGAAAAGGACCTGGCCCGTACGGGACTCGAACCCACAACCTTGGTGTTATTAGCTCTAACCAACTGAGCTAACCAGCCTCACGACAGCAATCCTCTCTGTGCTGCAAAAAATCGAACTCAGGGAATGTCTTTTGCCCTCCTTTGAATTGAAAGCCGTGTAATTCAGTGTCTCCGTCACTATGCTGGGGCACTGGGACCCGCACAGACCTCAGGGTGAGCGCCCCCCCGCCGGCACCATTAACACCGCTTCCAGCTGGAAACTTTGTTTTTCCCTGTAGCTCACCCTCATCCGGGTACTGACCTGGCTCACACCTGCTTAGCTTCAGTGGGTTTTCAGTTGCGAGTTGCAAGGGGATGCAAGTGATGGAGCCGCTCGCTGCAAAAGCCACTGCTTTGGCTGGGAATCGAACCAGAGCCTCCCGCGTGAGAAGCGAGAATTCTACCACTGAACCAACAATGCTCAGTGCCCAGGCCTTCAAAAAAGATGCTTTTTTGGTACTCGGTTAAAAAAGCGTCGACATTACCTCTTTCAAAAGGCTTCACTTTCCTAGTCACATTCCAAGGCTCATTGAACCCCGGCTGTTTCCTCCAGCGGTATAGTATTGCAGTTAGACAGCACGATGCCTGCAAGACTAACCGGCGGAAGCGGGGTATTGGGAAAAGTTTTCAACTAGCAATAATTGCGCCTCGGCTAAACCTCACAGGCTACGATACTGCCACTGCGCAAAGCTGACGGTTGCCAGGCAACCGCGGGGATCCTATGGAAATCGTTATCGATCGTCTCATGGCATGTCGTTGCGGTAACGCTTCATATTTGTCGTCTTCTTCTTCTTCTAGCTTGAGGTTTTGAAGAATTTCATGACAGACAAGGGCTCCGTCGGGAACAAAGGGCGTTGTGAGAAAACCGTTGCTTATTTTCAGCAGCAGAAATACAACCCTTTAAATACAAGATGACAGAACAATGACGAAGGGCATGCCGGGAGGAACTCATGCACTACAGAGGAAAGGGGGCGGGCACGTACAGTTCACATTCAAGCCACAAGTACTCTTCTCGGATGTTGCATAAACAAATCCTAACGTCCTGAAAGCATTGCAGCATGTTTGTGTCCCACTTCCCGTGGCTGCAGGACGACTGACACGAACGGACAAACACAATTTGTGGCGTTTAGCGTGACATAGTCTTGCAGGCATCGTGCTGTATCACTGCAATACTATACCAGCGTCTGTCGAGATCACTTTTGAGTCAGCGCGAAACGCCGTGTGCTGTCAGTTTGATTTCATATTGCTCGTAGGGCGCCCGGCTTTTGTCTGTCAAACGTTAGGTTGCGCTTCTTCATGCTGCATCGTCGGCATGAGTGGAGCTTTTTAATTGTCTGTACTTGTCTTACTGCGCCCCATAAGAAATCGTTTGTCCCCGTTCAAAAGAGATTGTGCGACGTCCTGCAGCGTTCGCAAAGCAAACCTTTGACAGTTTGAAAAGAGGAATTTATTCTGCTTCCTGTGCGTGCAGTAGTTACAAAGTTGAACGTCTTTACACGATCTGCTGCAGTTTTCAGTGGGCGGGCTTTGTCAGATGGCTTGGAAAAACGCACTGTGTTTCGGCTCGGGAAACATCATGAGCAGTGTCCTGCATGTTTTCTGTGTATAGCTGTCTTTTAACGCATACAGAATTCATTCGAAATCATTGATTTCTCCAATTAACAAGGGTCCCTTTTTGAACCTGCCAGAAGCATTCTTTCAATGTAACAGATTTACTCCGGGGAAAGGCAGCATGACATTGAGAGTAGATCAAGCTTTCAGCACCCGTATCGGACTGCGTGTATGCAGACACCGCTCAGAATCCCCTGTAAGATTCTCCTTCAATTCCGTTTTGCAGTGCTTTAGCTCTTTCAAAAGGCTGCGCTTTGCTAGTCACAATCCAAGGCTCATGACAGCATTTGAAACCAATCGCCACTGTGTTGGCCGGGAATCAAACCCGGGTCAACTGCTTGGAAGGCAGCTATGCTCACCACTATACCACCAACGCACGCCCACAGGTGCCCTGCAGGACACCACCAGAGAATGCTCACGATTTCGGAAGCTGTCTCCGGGACGTTCTGATTCCACACATCCTGAATAAATCATGATATTGTTAGTTGCTGTAGCTAGACGTTCAAATGAGTTTCATGGCCAGATGGACTGTTTCCTCCAGCGGTATAGTATTGCAGTGAGACAGCACGATGCCTGCAAGACTATGTCACGCTAAACGCCACAGATTGTGTTTGTGTTGGACAGTTGGACCCTACAGTTGGACCCTCGTCGACAACCTGAATAGCTTATTCAGAAGCAGTGCTGGACCGGGAAAGAACCAGCTTCTTCCCAGGTACAAGAGTGACTTGTGAGGACTCGCGGTCACACTCTGTGCATAGAGACTTTCTACCAGCCAGCCGGACTGCTGGTAGATCCCCTCGGAGCAACGACTGCCCTGTGCGCCGCAGTCAGATTCCTCCGCCCGTCCTACTCCGAGCTGCACCTTGACTGGTTGGCCGGTAGCCAGAGGACGCCGGGACAACGCCCATTGGACAACCGCTGGAACAGAGGCTGCAACAGAGCCTGTCAGCTGGTTTGGTGTTCGTGCCGGGAAATTCCAAATCCATACACAGTGGATAAGTAAACCCCATGTTCTACATTGCGTCTCGAGAATTCAATTGTACCTCAACACAAGTTGTTATCAATTTAATTCATGAGTAATGTATTTACTTCCGAGTTTAGAGTAACAGTGGGTAATAACACTGATTAGCGATTTGGTAACCGAACGATATATATTGACATATATTCTCTGTTGTGTATCTCTTTGTGTTTGCATCTCTTCGGGATTATATACCTTGTATATTGATAACCCTCACAGTAAGGTCTGCCACTTGTATCCAGGCAGACTAGTATATGTTTGGTGCACAATTTATATTAATAAATGTATCTAGTGTATTGAACCCCTGTGTGTGCGTTGTTAGTTGTTCTGACGATTGATTTTCTAAAAGCCCCAACGAACAACCTTGTGATTACTGCTACAATTAATAATTGTCTCAGTAAACCCATCAAACCATTACATTTAATGGCGTCCCTGGGTGGGCGAGTTTAGAATGAAATGAGAATCAGTCGCACAGAATAACTGAAGTTCAGCACAGCACCGCGGCTTCTATACGCGAATACCGGGTGTGCTGATAACTGCGTAAAGAAATCCCCCTGTTTTCTAGCGTTTAGTGTAACGTGTGCTGATTGGAAATCCATCTGCTCGGGTGTCTAGATTCCATACTGTATTTTGGAAAAAGAAAAAAAAAAGTAATACTCTTAAAGTTTCTCTGACGTAATGACAATGGCTGCTAAAATGTCTGAAGTGGAGTCGCTTATAAGTACTATTTCTAGCGACGACAATCCTGGTTACTGGAGTGGTATCGAAAAGTTGAACTTTGATGATATTGAGAAGCTGCAAGTAGATTTAGTAGCTAAGGTAGCGAACCAGCTTAACACAGGAGTGTCTGTGAACGCAGTTCTGGTCCTATCGAGTTTCACCTTAAATCTAGCTAAACAGCTGGAACTGTCTTTGTCCGAGCTGACAAAGTTTCAAAAGCTTCAGGGAACGCTAGAAAGATATAAGGCGGAGCGAGTCGAGTTGTTGGATATAATCAGAGAAAAGAGAGTGAAAAATGAGGAAAGTGAAGACTGACTCAGGGAAGTTTTAGGTAAATTAGATGACTTGTCTGCTAGAGAAACTGCGGCTGAGGTAGCTAGGAGAGACCTGGAAGCGAGCTCGAAAGAAAAAGAAAAAGAAATTGAGAGTTTAAATGAGCTCAGCCAGGAAAGGCAAAAGGAGTCAGATGCTGCCGTACTGGAAGCAAAATAGACTAGATCCCACTTGCATGCCAGCCCACCTAGCAGCCTGGAGCGCTCACCCAGCGCGCCGGGAGGAGGTTTCTCCCGGCCAGGGTCTGTGGTCGGATCGGCATGGGGGAGATCGCCGAGTCCTGCGCGAAACGCAAGGGCGAGTCAATTCAGGCATAGACCCCCTGCTCCTGATCACGGCCGTCTCCCTGCCCGCGGAGAAACCGTAAAAATTAACCTCCACTCCCTGAGGCAGTTAGCCAAAGATGTAGAAAGGTTTGACCCGTCAGTGTCAGGGAATAATGTGGAGACCTACATCGATGAGCTGAGATATACTTTGCAGTTTATGCCCGAAGCGTCCGAACAGGAAAAGGCTATGTAAGTAAGGAAAACTACCAGCCGAGCGGTCCACGAGTGGATGTCTAGACAAGGACCGGAGGTCTGTAATAGCTTCGAGGAGCTGTGTCAGGCAATGATCGGAGAATTTTCGGCTTTTATCGATCCCATAGCTGCCGTGGCTGCTGTGCATTATATTAAGCACGAAAAAGCTGAAGCCCCTCGCGACTATTATCAGAGGCTTAGGCGCACTTATTTTGCAGGGCGGAATGAAGAGGGTTGCGAAGAGAACGTGAATTTCAAAGGTTTATTCATTGCTAATCTGCATCCCTCAGTCAGGAAAATGATTGTGATGCACACACAGCGATGAAAATGGCTGACATTAGAAGGTTGGCTCAAAAAGCCTGGGGAGCTGAAGTCTCTGCTTCCTCAGAGCGAAAACCTGCTAAAACGGCCGTGTTCGCCACTAAAGCCAGCAGGGTTGACGACTCGCCTCAGCTCGAGGCAGCTGAGGTTCCTGAGCTCGCTAAGCCCCGGCGCAAAATAGGCAGGCAGGACCGCACTAAGCGTCAGAGCCGCCGTGAGCGCTACGGGGAAGGCAAGGGCTCAGGCAGAGTCTATCAGAAGACTGGACGAAGGGAGTCGACTGCAGCCCGCCTGGCCAGGCTTGAACAAGCCCTGCCTGAGAGATCAGGACAGGGTAAACCTTCCGCAGCGAATACCAGAAGTGTGAATGAGCTTAGGGGGACCACGCCCCTTCTCACTGGAGGAGGCGGGGATCCGTCCCAAGCCCCTCCCTCAGTCTATCTGATTGGGTGGGAGGGTTCCTGCCTGGAAGAAGGCTGTGACTCTGAGTTGGGCGCTGACCCCGCCCCTGAAGTCAAAGAAAAGGCAGGCTTCCAACAATTCTTAGGGAATCTCAGCCAGAAAGGCAAAGCAAGGCGTATTTATATCAAGGTTTCTCTTGAAAACGTCTTAGATAGAGAAGCACTGATTGACACTGGGGCTGAAATTAGTTTGATGTCAGCCGATCTACTCAGCGAGCTCAAACGAGTAGCGAAAGGAAAAGGCATCAGACTTAAGGTAGAACCGTGTAAGATAGATATTTCCAGCTATACCCAGGATCATGCCAGGATCACACACCGAGTGTGGGTGGCACTTAGGTTCGGGCCAATGAACGTGGTGCATCCTGTTTACATCTCTAGGTTAAAAACAGAGCCACTACTCATTGGCCAAGACGTGCTTGACAGGCTGGAGCCTCTGGTGGACTGCCAGCGTGGAAAATTGTGGGCTCAGGTCAAAAACCCTAAGCCTGTTGCACAGCAAAAAGGGGGATTCAGTGGTTATGCTGTGATCACACAGTGCCCACTGAACACTATAGCTGAGTTGGAGGTTCCTCCTGGTTCCTCTGGACGAGAATAAATGTCTCTTCTTGCTTTCCAAAACTACAGGGAAGTCCTGCCCAGGCCAGCACTCCCACGGTCTCCCAACTACAGGAGCAGTGCTCCGAGCAGCTGCTTGACCCGCCAGGTAAAGCACACCCCCTTTTCATCCCTGAAGAAGAGTGGATCTCCCTGTCCGGTAATGAATGGGAGTCCTTTCTGTGCACCCTGGTACCTCAGGGGGCCCAGGACTACCACCCCATGGTGGTGGGAGGGGGTCCAGGTGGCAGAAGTGCAGGTTGATGATGTAATTCTTAGCCTCAGCTCTGAGAAGTCCATAATCAGTGAAGGTCTGTTCGAGGACCTGTCGCGAAGCTGTCAGGTGACCCTGGTGACGCAGTCACAGGTTCTGTGGTGGGCACCCCCACCTCATAGGTCCATTTGGAGCAAAGGAAGCTGTGTAGCTTCCATCTCCATCGGAAAAAGGAAGTTTGCTCACTACTTCCAGGTAGCACCTCAGCTGACCCATTCAGTCTGCATTGGTGCAGACCTATTGGTTCGACTGGGCGCCCAGCTGGACACAGTAAACAGTGTGCTGTGGAAACGGGTGGACCCAGATGCCCACTCTCTAAGCGGTGACCCCGAGAACATTCGGTCAGGTCAGACGATTCCTCAGGCCTGCCAGGTAGTAAACGAATCGGACCTGATCGTTCCTGCGTCAGCAGCAGGGTTTCCGGTACGCCTTGTCCTAAAGAAGGGACAGAGAATGGACGCTGAGATGGTTTTCTTCCAACCATCAGCTCAGTTTATCAGACTGAACCTAGCAGTCTGTTGTACCCCCAGACTGGAACGGAATGGCCGAGCCACCTGCCTGTTGGTGCAGAACATAGCAAAACAAGATGTCAAAATCCCTGCTCGCACTGACATGGGACTGGAATTGACAATAGTTTCTATGATTTCGAACTGGCCATCCCAGTACTGGGGCAGCTCCCTGGTCCCTTGGCTTCATAAAAGCGCCACTGTAATAAAGAAATTAAATCCAAAATCAAGAGGGCAGTTGCCTACTGAAATACAAGAAGTCATCAATTTTAACCTAGCAACACATTAAAGGCTGCATCTATACAAGTACGATTCTAGAAATGCTCACCAGATTACGTTTTAAGAAGGAACTGCGCTTCAGGTTCTGCCGAGATCTTAACTCGGATGGCAGGATTCAGAGTCCGGAGTGCGGACTGATTGCACACGGAGGGTCCATATACTGTGGATCCCTCAGTGATCTTCCGCGTGTTCAAACAGCCAGCGTGTGACTCCCCTGTCCCCGTGACCTCATTGCTCTGCTCTCTCCTCTGTGCAGCCGAGCCCGATTCACGGTAAAGTGAAAAAAAATATGCCCTCAACGTGAGATTTACTCTGGAGCGAGGATAGATGTTACCTTTTTATCATTGAACAGGATGTATGTGATATGGCGACTAGGTTCAATTTTGTATCCTCTTTAAAAGATTAAGGACTGGGGTGAGCGTGATTTACCACCCTTTCAGCTAAGAACCCGACGTGCGCACCGTTTAAGCTGCATAGACTCGGTCGTTTAACTCATCTCCGTTAGCAGGGTTAAGGTTAAAGAAAAAAAACATTGCTGACTTCTTTTTTTTTTGCCAGCTGCTAGCGCTGATTAGCAAGGTTTGTATTTCATGTTTTGCAAGTTGCATCCATTTTAAGAAAAACAAGTCGTGTTAAAGACAGGAAATGAATACTTGCATTTAATTAAGTCTAGCCGTAGGCGGTTATCCACTGGGATTCAGACCCAGGGCCTCCTGTTTACTAGACAGGCGCTTTAACCAACTAAGCCACAGCGCCCCAGGAGTGCTATCCTTTTGCAGCCACTTGGACACACCACTCAGACACATCTGCATTCGGTGTGTGCTCCGCCTGCTCGCTGAGCAAGTTGCCACCTTTACATACAATAGCAACATCGACACCAAGAGAAAGGATGACAAATGGCTTTTATCTGGAACTTTTCATGTCCAAGGAGCTCAATGTGCTTTCTGTGTACAACAGGGCCACTGAACTCCACGCTGGCCACTGAACCACAGCAGTGGCTTGCTGGCTTGACATCTCCCAAGGAAAATGTTGAAATCGCATGTGGAACAGGAAAATGACCCTCAAGTACGAGGGGAAAAAAAGAAAAAGATCATCTGGAGCGCGCCAACCCAGTTGGGACAGCCCAGTTTTGTTAACGAGGTGGCCGAGTGGTTAAGGCGATGGATTGCTAATCCATTGTGCTTTGCACGCATGGGTTCAAATCCCATCCTCGTCTGTTTCCATTCTGTTTTTGATCCCTATTGCTCAATGCACAGTGAAAGCATTGCATACATGTGTCTGACAATGAGAAATGGGCCCCTGAGACAGTCATTTGCCTGTTTCACAAATGATCGTATTTTACTAGAGATTCTGTTTGGGATTCAGATGTGCATTCGGACAGCAATCCCTTTCAAGAAATGATACGTTCTGGATGAGGTCAAAGGTGCTGGAACACTGTATTTAGGATGTGTTTGCAGTTATTCTGTGTTTCTAGCTTCAACCCAGTGATATATATATATATGCTCACTGATTTTTTGGTACATGCCCAGGGCAATAATCATTATGAGGATTTATTTCCATATGTGCTAGAGGTAGTGTTGTGAAATTCTTCAACACACTGGATCGCAGGTTTAAACCTGCACTCTTACTCCTTAAATACCAACAAATGCAGATATGTAGCAATCATATTGTAGCTGACACTCATTTGCCTGTTTCACAAATGATCATATTTTACTAGAGATTCTGTTTGGGATACGGATGTGCATTCTGACAACAATCTCTTTCAAAAAATGATTTTACCTTATTGCAGCTTTGCCCCTCTTGCCTCTTTGGAAAATATCTCCATCTTGTGGTCGCTGTTGGTAATGTCTAGACAATATCTCCATCTTGTGGTCGTTGTTGGTAATGTCTAGACAATATCTCCATCATGTGGTCGTTGTTGGTAATGTCTTCTTATGCCCTTTTTTTATTTCAATTCTTTATTAGTTGATTCTAGAATCTCTACAATAGAGCTGAAAATATCAGTTTTGTAGCAGACAATATGACATTAGTTATAGTCCAATTAAGACTTTATTACCCTGTTTGTAACATAACAAATTAAAATTGATTAAAACTAAGTTTGGAACACCAGGGAACATAAAAAATGATTTTTAGGAAAACCATGAGGTTCTCTGTGTCCGATGCCTGCAAGGGGAGAAAGCTAGAATCCTTTGCTTTTTCAAAATTTGAAAATAAACATCATATAACAACAGCTTTCATTCCTAGGAGTGAAAAATAACCATTTTTGAAGACATATTAGTTTCCAAAACACTACAATAAAGTTAAAAACATCCGTTTTATATTACTTTTAGTATTTTTAGTGAAATTAGTCATTTATTGCACTATTTTTAATATAATCTCTAATTAAAAGTGAATAGAATTAAGTTTGGAGCAACAAGGAACACAAAAAAAAAAGATTTTAAGGAAAAAAATGATGTCTTCTGTGCCAGGTGCCTGCAAGGGGAGAAAGCTAGAATCCTACCCAGGCTCCTGGAGCTCTGTCCTGGCTAAAGGAGGGTGAATCCATCCCCTTCAAAGCTCCATGAAAAAATGATCATTTAAAATTTGAAAAAAAAAAACATTATAGAACAACATCTCTTGGTCCACAGAGTGCAAAAATCCAACTTTGAAGAAAATCCATTGACTGATCCCCGAATCCTGAAGTTTCTTCGCATGATATCGGGCTTGCAACCACTTTCTGGAAAATGATGAAAAATGCCAAAAATGAAAAAAAAGTTATCAATTCTAGAGCCTAAGAGGTAAATAAGACAAATGTATATCTCCAAATAATTTTATGTGCTTCAGAAGAGCCCAGGAAAGTTTTTTGCATACATGAAACCACGCCCGTTTGCACGTAAGCAGACATGGTTGCACACACGACTGCATGAAAGCACGCGTGCATGCAAAATCATCCTGTTAAGCATTTGAAAAGCCGCACCACGGCGCACTTGAAATAGCTCTTACATTAGTGGTCGACGCAGGAATCGCCTTTTTATTTACGCTCTTACCAACGCGATGGAAAGCAAAACAAAGCAAAGCAGAGCAAAACAAAACGAACAAACGCAAAACCCTCACGTCCCGCACTTGCATATCACGCCGTTACATGCCCAAGCGGTATTGTACGTCATCCTAGCACTGCACCCCGGGGCGTACGGTATATGGGAATGAGCACACGCCACGAATTGTCTGAAATCACTCCCTACAGCTGTAAGGCGCCTTGAAGCGTGCACCCCCAACATTCTTCTTTGCGCATCTGTGAAAGGTAAACTCTTGAGCAAACTCTGAACCAGCTCTAAGGAAACTAATCCGATTAGACGTTACTTTGACTCATCCTTTAACAGTTTTCAGTCTCTGTCTTTAAACACCTTGCTCAGTCACATTCAAGCCACAAGTACTCTACTCGGATGTTGCACAAACAAATCCTAATGTCTTGAAAGCATTGCAGCATGTTTGTGTCCCACTTCCCGTGGCTGCAGGACGACTGACACGAACGGACAAACACAATCTGTGGCGTTTAGCGTGACATAGTCTTGCAGGCATCGTGCTGTCTTACTGCAATACTATACCACTTGAGGAAACAGTCCATCTGGCCATGAAACTCATTTGAACGTCTAGCTACAGCAACTAACAATAACATGATTTATTCAGGATGTGTGGAATCAGCACGTCCCGGAGACAACTTCTGAAATCGTGAGCATTCTCTGGTGGTGTCCTGGAGGGCTCCCCCGGGCATGTGTTGGTGGTATAGTGGTGAGCATAGCTACCTTCCAAGCAGTTGACCCGCGTTCGATTCCCGGCCAACGCAGTGGCAAGTGTTTTCAAATGCTGTCACAAGCCTTGGATTGTGACTAGCAAAGCGAAGCCTTTTGAAAGAGCTAAAGCACTGCAAAACGGAATTGAAGGAGAATCTTACAGGGGATTCTGAGCGGTGTCTAAATAAATAAATTCACAGCGTCCGCGGATGGCATTTTGCAGCTGGAAGTAGATGTCGACGCTTTTTGCACACAGCACCAAAAAAGCATCTTTTTTGAAGGTACAGGCATTGAGCATTGGTGGTTCATTGTTAGAACTCTCGCCTGCCACGCAGGAGGCTTGGTTTCGATTCCTGGCCAATGCAGTGGCTTTTGCAGCGAACGGCTCCATCACTTGCATCCCAACTTTTGCAACTCGCAACTGAAAACCCACTGAAGCTAAGCAGGTGTGAGCCAGGTCAGTACCTGGATGAGGGTGAGCTACAGGGAAAAACAAAGCTTCCAGCTGGAAGTGGTGTTAATGGGGCCAGCGGGGAGGCGCTCACCCTGAGGTCTGTGCGGGTCCCAATCTCCCAATATAGTGACGGAGAAGCTGTGTTGTAAAAGGGCGCTGTCTTTTGGATGAGATGTAAAACCGAGGTCATAGTGCTCTGTGGTCATTAAAAATGACCACCAAAACCTTTGACAAAAGCTCTTGGTAATTGATGGTCTTCAATAATGTTTCTCCTTTAGGTACATTTAAAATCAGCTGAATAATGCTGTGAAACCATGAAACTGCATGAGAAAGCCCGTACACTGAATTACACGGCTTTCTATTCAAAGGAGGACAAAAGAAATTCCCTGAGTTCGATTTTTTGCAGCACAGAGAGGGGCACTGTTACGAGGCTGGTTAGCTCAGCTGGTTAGAGCGTGGTGCTAATAATGCCAAGGTCGCGGGTTCGAGCCCCGTACGGGCCATGTCCTTTTCTCCTCTCTTACCAAAGCTGTTAGGTTCCTTTCCGTGGTGAGATGGGTTGTCCTGCAACGCTGCCACACAGTGCCGACAGACAAGAGTGTTGCGGGAGAAGAGAAAAGTGTTTGAAGATTTAAGAGTGTCTTAGGTGGAGCCAAAATCAAGTGTCACAAATGCAAGTGGGAAGATTTCCAATGTTTAATATGGTCAAAATAAGCGGAAGTTACCAGCTGGTCCGGCACAGTCTGCCATGCTTTTGTCATATACTGTAAAGTGGTGTCGAACTGGAGCCTCACCATTTGCATATGTGAGGCTCCAGTTATACATCGATTGTCACATTAAATGACAAAAATGAAGAGAGGTAAAGCAGCTGGAGAGGTTTTCTTACAACTTTTGAGCTGACACAGTTTTGGAAAATGTTTCCTTCACGCTGCACTGTACAATATAGGCAGCCAAGAGTCTCCAAAACAAAACAGAATTGACAGATAGGAGAAAATTCCCACTCGTCCTGAAGTTCCCAAAATCCAGCACTGAGCGTAAACAAAGTGTCTAAGTAGCGTGGGAATGTTAAACCTAACCCTAGCTGGAGTTTGAGCAATCCAGCACTGAGAGTAAAAAGATGAGTCAAAGTAACGTCTAATCAGATTAGTTTCCTTAGAGCTGGTTCAGAGTTTGCTCAAGAGTTTACCTTTCACAGATGCGCAAAGAAGAATGTTGGGGGTGCACGCTTCAAGGCGCCTTACAGCTGTAGGGAGTGATTCGAGACGATTCGTGGCGTGTGCTCGTTCCCATATACCTTACGCCCCCGGGTGCAGTGCTAGGATGACGTACAATACCGCTTGGGCACGTAACGGCGTTATATGCAAGTGCGGGACGTGAGGGTTTTCGTTTGTTCGTTTTGTTTTGCTCTGCTTTGCTTTGTTTTGCTTTCCATCGCGTTGGTAAGAGCGTAAATAAAAAGGCGATTCCTGCGTCTACCACTAATGTAAGAGCTATTTCAAGTGCGGCGTGGTGCGGCTTTTCAAATGCTCAACAGGATGACTTCGCATGCACGTGTGCTTTCATGCAGTCGTGTGTGCAACCATGTCTGCTTATGTGCAAACGGGCGTGGTTTCATGTATGCAAAAAACTTTCCTGGGCTCTTCTGAAGCACATAAAATTATTTGGAGATATACATTTGTCTTGTTTTCCTCTTAGGCTCTAGAATTGATAACTTTTTTTTAGGATTCTAGCTTTCTCCCTTTGCAGGCATCGGGCACAGAGGACCTCATGGTTTTCCTAAAAATCTTTTTTTTTTGTGTTCCTTGTTGTTCCAAACTTAATTTTAATCACTTTTAATTAGATATTTTATTAAAAATAGTGCAAAAAATGACTAATTTCACTAAAAATAATGTAATATAAAACTGATGTTTTTAACTTTATTGTAGTGTTTTAGAAACTACTATGTCTTCAAAAATGGTTATTTTTCACTCCTAGGAATGAAAGCTGTTGTTATATGATGTTTATTTTCAAATTTTGAAAAAATCAAAGGATTCTAGCTTTCTCCCCTTGCAGGCATTGGACACAGAGAACCTCATGGTTTTCCTAAAAATCATTTGTTATGTTCCCTGGTGTTCCAAACTTAGTTTTACTCAATTTTAATTTGTTATTATGTTAAAAACAGGGTAATAAGTTTCTAATTGGACTATAAATAATGTCATATTGTCTGCTATAAAACTGATGTTTTCATCTCCATTGTAGAGTTTCTAGAATCAACTAATAGAGAATTAAAATAAAAAAGGGCATAAGAAGACATTACCAACAACGACTACAAGATGGAGATATTGTCTAGACATTACCAACAACGACCACAAGATAGAGATATTGTCCAAAGAGGCAAGAAGGGCAAAGCCGCGATAAGGAGATTGCTGTCAGAATGCACATCCGGATCCCAAACAGAATCTCTAGTAAAATATGATCATTTGTGAAACAGGCAAATGAGTGTCAGCTGCAATATGATTGCTACATATCTGCATTTGTTGGTTTTTAAGGAGTAAGAGTGCAGGCGGTTTAAACCTGCGATCCAGTGTGTTGAAGTATTTCACAACACTACCCCTAGCACATCAGGAAATAAATCCTCATAATGATTATTGCCCTGGGCATGTACCAAAAAATCAGTGAGCATATACATATATCGCTGTGTTGAAGCTAGAGACACAGAATAAGTACAAACACATCCTAAATACAGTGTTCCTGCACCTTGACCTCATCCAGAATGTATCGTTTTTTGAAAGCGATTGCTGTCAGAATGCACAACTGAATCCCAAACAGAATCTCTAGTCAAATATGATCATTTGTGAAACAGGCAAATGAGTCTCTCAGGTGCCCATTGCTCATTTTCAGACACATTTATGCAATACTTTCACCATGCGTTGAGCAATAGGGATTAAAGATACCAGAGGTAAGGTTTAAAAGTGATTCTGAGGTGCAACACATCAGCGAAACAGCTAGGCATCTGAAATGCGGGGTTTGAGAGCCCTTCAGGGAACACCGTACCCTAAAGGTACCAGAAGTCCACTAGTATAAGCATTAAGTCACTGTCAGCCCTGTTGCAATGTGATTGCTACATATCTTCATTTCTTTGGTTTTTAAGGAGTAAGAGTGCAGGGGGTCTAAATCTGCGATCCAGTGTGTTGAAGTATTTCACAACACTACCTGTAGCCCGTCTGGAAATAAATCCTCATTCTGATTATTGACCTGGGCATGTACCAATAAATCACTGAGTATATATATATATCACTGTGTTGAAGCTAGAGACCTGTATGTAATAATATGATGCTAAAATGTTATTTTCACATGTAAGAAAACCGGCTCAGGGACGCCAAATATGTAATGTTGCCATAGCAAAATTAAATGTAGTGGCTCTCTGAAGGCACCAGTTCTGTAGGGTTTGGGCATTTACTGAGACAATTATTAATTGTAGCAGTAAATCACAAAGTTGATTCTTTTGATGGCTTTAGAATCCAACCATGTGACATAACTCAAACAACGCGCACACACAGGTACTAATACACGAGGATACATTTATTAATACATAAAATATGCATGTAAACCTAACAGATCTTATCGAGAGGGTTATCAGAATACAAAAGATATATATTCAGTCAGTTACGAAGTGTTACACATATCAAGAGGACATACGTTCAGTATATCATTCATTAAGACCGTTTCGTTAATGAACTTGGTTATAACTTCTACATTAGATACTCAAACAAGTACATAACTCTTAGGAATTAAATTGATATCAACTGGTTGGGATAACAATTGAATTCTTGAGCTGTAATGCATTGAAGTTGAATACTCATCCAATCTTTGGGGATTCAGATCTTCCTGCGGGCACAAAGAAACAGTTGCAGGCTGTTGCTGTCCAATCCGCGCTCTCTGGCTCCGTGCCAGGCTGTGCTGTGCGGCTTGCGATGCTGCGCTGCTGATGCTCACTGTGGGCTTTAACTAGCAAAGTTTGTGCACAGGAGAAAAGATGACTGTGGGTCCCAGCAAGTCAGGAAGAGGACCGGTTCGTTTCTGATGAAGAGCTAGTTCTGAATAGTGATTCAGCTGTCCACAGTTCCGACCTGTTCACGAGGCCTGCTGCTGGTGCTAACCTCGGGTGGATCCTCTGGTTATTCTCTGGCAACCTCCGCTCTAGACTCTTAGAACAAAGGAAAGTTCTGGCACTCGGACACACTGGCCGTTCCGTGGTTGTCCGGGCTGAGTCTCAGGATGGTCAGGAGGTGCGCTGCGAGAATGTCCTGCCCTTGGGAGCCTTCTGCTCCTGGGCCGCCCTGCCCTGGAATTCTCCTTTGAATTCCCTTTAGAATTGTCCACAGAATCCTCTGAATCCTCCCTTCTGAATCTTACTGAATCTCACAGGCTCTCTGTGTTGCCTGTTTTTACCTGGAGGAACTTCAGCTCATTGATTGGCTGAAAGTTCCATGGGCATCAGAGTCCCACGTGGGTTACTCAGCCCTACCAGTCCCTGATTGATTGATCAAGGTGAGATATGAGTCACTTAGTCCTGACACTTAGTAATGCAGTCCAGATGTCCAACTGGCACTCCCTAGACAGATAGGCGCCAATGGATGACCATTGATCATGATAGCCAGGCTTAGCTAAGTGCATCCCCCTTTGGGAGCTGTCCTAGAACCTTAAATCACCCTGCATGAATAGTCTCTCTGTGGCTGCACCACAGAGATGAACAGAGAAATGGGGCCTCATTTGGGAAGGCTCAGAACACTTAATTCTGCCTTATTAATAAGCCTCGCCGCTACACACATATATTAATATAATAAATGATTGCTTTTGCTTTATAAACAAATCTAATTAAAATAAAAGCTTAAGTTTTGTATTTATCTTGTACCATAGAACATGATTTTCTTTGTATTTCAATCCCACAAAGTGTCCAAATGACGCACTACATGATATAAGGAAGATTATCACATGCATATCGGTATTATCTTTCTTACGAAAATGCATTCCTTTCATTACCTTTTACTTTTTAAAATGAACTCAAATTGTGTATAATGTAATAATTTAAGTAGAATAGATTCTAATAATATAATGATCCAGTGTGTGGCACTACTTCACTGCTTCACTGCTCTATGCCGTCTGGAAATAAATCCTCAGACTGCTTACTGCCCTGGGCATGTACCAATGAATTACAGGAGCACATCTATTTCTCACTGCGTTGAAGCAGGAGACACACAGTCTCTGCAAACACATCCTAAATACAGTGTTCCAGCACCTTTGACCTCATCCAGAACGTATCATTTCTTGAAAGGGATTGCTGTCCGAATGCACATCTGAATCCCAAACAGAATCTCTAGTAAAATACGATCATTTGTGAAACAGGCAAATGACTGTCTCAGGGGCCCATTCCTCATTGTCAGACATATGTATGCAATGCTTTCACCGTGCATTGAGCAATAGGGATTAAAAACACAGCAGGTAAGGTTAGATGTCATGTTCTATGATCATTTCTTTCAGCATTAGGGACTAAATATACTAAACGTATGATACTAAAATGTTATTTTCACATATATTAATGTAATAAATGATTGCTTATGCTTTATAAATAAATCTAATTAAAATAAAAGCTTAAGTTTTGTATTTATCTTGTCCCATAGAACATGATTTTCTTTGTATTTCAAGCCCACAAAGTGTCCTTTGATCTCTATTCTGTGGTAATCCACGATGACCCCGTTCTTCAGGTGATTCATCATGTCCTCCCTCGCCTGTTGAGAGGCCACCTGATCTCTTCTGCCGTGGCGTGCTTCATACACACCCTCTTGAAGTGAGCAGGAAGCTGATCAAAAGTATTCAGGCACATCTTGCACACCAGGGGAATCCTCGCGGGTTTCCTTTGAAAATAAATAATACCATCTGTGTATAGAAACAAGCTAAGACTGATTTCTTAAATTATCCTTAAAATTCTCTCTCATAGTTTGAGCATAATGATTTTATTGCATTTATATAAGAATTGTTCATTGCTCCAAAATAAATAATGGTCTCAGTCACAGACTTTCCAATAGAAGCCATTGTGGAGTTCAGCAACTGCAGGTCCTAGAAGTGGGGAAGGAATTTTAAAAGAGAAATTGAATTACAATACAGAAGGAATGGCTGAGGGTTCACTGAAATGTATAAATATACAAATTCCAAAGACTGAGTCCATATAGAAACAACTACTTTTCATTTTCAGTATAAGAAAAAAAAAACTATCTTCCAAAGCATCATAAAATTGTCCCTTCTTCCAGACCCTACTTCTCTCTTGTAGTAGTACAGCAGACCTTTCCAGGTGAGCAGATCACAGAGTCCGAAATGAGCTTCCTCCATCAAGCAAAGTACCTGAACATGACTCTGTCTTCATAAAAGCGCCCCTGTAATAAAGAAATTAAATCCAAAATCAAGAGGGCAGTTGCCTACTGAAATACAAGAAGTCATCAATTTTAACCTAGCAACACATTAAAGGCTGCATCTATACAAGTGCGATTCTAGAAATGCTCACCAGATTACGTTTTAAGAAGGAACTGCGCCTCAGGTTCCGCCGAGATCTTAACTCGGATGGCAGGATTCAGAGTCCGGAGTGTGGACTGATGGCGAACGGAGGGTCCACATACTGTGGATCCCTCAGTGATCTTCCGCGTATTCAAACCGCCAGCGTGTGACTCCCCTGTCCCTGTGACCTCATTGCTCTGCTCTCTCCTCTGTGCAGCCGAGCCCGACTCACGGTAAAGTGAAAAAAAAGATGCCCTCAACGTGAGATTTACTCTGGAGCGAGGATAGATGTTACCTTTTTATCATTTAACAGGATGTATGTGATGTGGCGACTAGGTTCAATTTTGTATCCTCTTTAAAAGATTAAGGACTGGGGTGAGCGTGATTTACCACCCTTTCAGATAAGAACCCGACTTGCGCACCGTTTAAGCTGCATAGACTCGGTCGTTTAACTCTTCTCCGTTAGCAGGGTTAAGGTTAAAGAAAAAAAAATAGCTGACTCCTTTTTTTTGCCAGCCGCTAGCGCTGATTAGCAAGGCTTGTATTTCATGTTTTGCAAGTTGCATCCATTTTAAGAAAAACAAGTCGCGTTAAAGACAGGAAATGAATACTTGCATTTAATTAAGTCTAGCCGTAGGCGGGGATCTCCTGTTTACTAGACAGGCGCTTTAACCAACTAAGCCACAGCGCCCCAGGAGTGTTGTCCTTTTGCAGCCACTTGGACACACCACTCAGACACATCTGCATTCGGTGTGTGCTCCGCCTGCTCGCTGAGCAAGTTGCCACCTTTACATACAATAGCAACATCGACACCAAGAGAAAGGATGACAAATGGCTTTTATCTGGAACTTTTCATGTCCAAGGAGCTCAATGTGCTTTCTGTGTACAACAGGGCCACTGAACTCCACACTGGCCACTGAACCACAGCAGTGGCTTGCTGGCTTGACATCTCCCAAGGAAAATGTTGAAATCACATGTGGAACAGGAAAATGACCCTCGAGTACGTGGGGAAAAAAAGAAAAAGATCATCTGGAGCGCGCCAACCCATGTCCGGACAGCCCAGTTTCGTCAACAAGGTGGCTGAGTGGTTAAGGTGATCCATTGTGCTCTGCAGGCATGGGTTCGAATCCCATTCTCATTGCTCTCCATGTCTGACACGTGTGCCTGTTCGACATCGGCCCTCCTGTTGTTTGCTCCGGTGCTAGAGCCGTACATTTTCTAGCAGTGGCTGAACATGGTATAGTAGGCCAACGTCGGTATCGAGCAGTGACAGTAACAGTACTTACTGCGCCCCATAAGAAATCGTTTGTCCCTGTTCAAAAGAGATTGTGCGATGTCCTGCGGCGTTCGTAAAGCAAACCTTTGACAGTTTGAAAAGAGGAATTTATTCTGCTTCCTGTGCGTGCAGTAGTTACAAAGTTGAACGTCTTTACACGATCTGCTGCAGTTTTCAGTGGGCAGGCTTTGTCAGATGGCTTGAAAAAACGCACTGTGTTTCGGCTCGGGAAACATCATGAGCAGTGTCCTGCATGTTTTCTGTGTATAGCTGTCTTTTAACGCATACAGAATTCATTCGAAATCATTGATTTCTCCAATTAACAAGGGTCCCTTTTTGAACCTGCGAGAAGCATTCTTTCAATGTAACAGATTTACTCCGGGGAAAGCCAGCATGACATTGAGAGTAGCTCAAGCTTTCAGCACCCGTATCGGACTGCGTGTATGCAGACACCGCTCAGAATCCCCTGTAAGATTCTCCCTCAATTCCGTTTTTCAGTGCTTTAGCTCTTTCAAAAGGCTTCGCTTTGCTAGTCACAATCCAAGGCTCATGACAGCATTTGAAAACATTCGCCACTGCGTTGGCCGGGAATCGAACCCGGGTCAACTGCTTGGAAGGCAGCTATGCTCACCACTATACCACCAACGCACACCCACAGGAAGCCTGCAGGACACCACCAGAGAATGCTTTTTTTAAATTTTTTTTTTATTAAACAGAATTTACAAATACAAATACAACAAGAGGATCAGAGTCATGTACAAGAGAAAAAAAACGCAGCAGAAAAAAGCATTTAACTACCAGAGGTAATTAAGTAATTATGTGATCAAATTGTATATTTTACACGTATCATATTTTCCTTGCTTTAATATTTCTCAATTATTTATAAACTTTAGTTTCAACATGCATGCGTTTCCTGTAAAAAATAAAACTCAGCACACAGTTTTTCTTTTAACAACATTTCGAGTACCTCTGGCATTCATGAAAAAGACATACACAAAAGCAAATAACTAACTCTAAGACTGTCTAAACTATTGAGTTTTTCAAAGAACCATGAAGAAAGATGTGAAGACGGGGGTTTGAATTTAATCCTTTCTGTAGGGGGTTTAGACTTCTAAGTCACAAGCTGGGGTTTATGGCAGGAAAGGGGGCTTTATTGTTCCTTGCATGCAATAAACTCATCTGTTTTACTTCATCTCGGGATCAAGAACCTTATTTCTTCTGTTACAACAAATTTGGCGTAGTTGGCGGATGCTCCAGAAGGCGCAGAACTTCCCATCGGCAGGAGAGACGGTCAGCGCGCACATAACTAAGAGGTAAGGACTCCTCTTTTATTTAAAAGTCCCGACTCTCTCTGACCGATTGGGAAATCTCTGCTCCCTGCGAGAATCGCCCGAGATGACGGAGTAAACGTGAGTTTCTGAATTCCTCTGGCCTGGGGAAGGCACCGGTGTATGTAATGGGTTGGTTGCTGTAAGCCCAGAATTTGGTCTGGCAGGGGTTCCGCGGTATTGTGTACAGGCGTTCGAAGCTGGTGTATGCCTTAATTGGGCGTGGAGTTTTGAACGGGTTTTGGACCCTTACCGTGAAGTTCAGGACTGGTGTGGGTCTTAATTGCACCCGGAGTTCTGAAGGTCAGAACTGGTTTGGGTCTTAATTGCACCCGGAGTTCTGAGGCTCAGAATCGGTGTGGGCCTTAATTGCGCCCGGGGTTCTAGAGCAAGTGGTGCATTAAATGCACGTAGTTCAGGACTGGTGTGGGTCTTAATTGCACCCGGAGTTCTGAAGGTCAGAACTGGTTTGGGTCTTAATTGCACCCGGAGTTCTGTGGCTCGGGATCGGTGTGGGCCTTAATTGCGCCCGGGGTTCTGGAGCTGAGTGGTGCATTAAATGCACGTATAATCCAGGATTGGTGTGGGCTTTAATTACGCCCGGGGTCCTGAGATTAGCTACGCCTTGATCGTGCACAGATTGGAGTGGCGTGGTTTCTGGCGTGGCGTGGTTTTTTTTTTTGTTTTAAAGGAAACAGGAGTAGAAGAGATATATGTATGTATGTTTTTGGTGTTTTCCTTGTTTGTGAAATACATATACACACGCACGACACTAACATAAACACACCTCATAATAAAGAGCAAAGCATTAAGTAGCAGGATTTAAAGGACGTTGAGACCCGAGAATCGCCCTGATTGAGCTCAGTGCGTAAGTCCACCCCGGGGCAAAAGCAGCGATGCTGGCGTTCTGGGGATGGTGAATTACTGATCAAGAAAGGGGGTTTTCGAGGTCTCGTTTCTTACCTGTGAACAGTGCGGTGTAAGTCCTCTCTAAAGTCTCGGAGAGGCATTTAGATCTGGAGGTAACAGACGCCCTTGGCTGAATGAGTGCAGTAATGCACAGGTTTTTCCAAGTGAAAACATCCCCCTACTGAATGAGCTGTTACCTCACACACGACAAAAGTAAATCTTAATGAGACCGAACATGTGCGCTAACTGATGGTTTGAGAAAGTGGTGGAAGGGTCCGTTTAAATATCGGAAAAGTGTAAGTTGACGGAAAAGAAGGAGAAAAATATGGAAAAAGCTGAGTTTGTCAGAGGGAATTTGGGGGCGAAGACGCCTGTAAAGAAAGCATATATGAGTATTGATTGGCAAAAGCACAAGCATGTAGCTCCCACCCTGGTGCACGGCCGGCACCAGTGGTGGCAGATACATGAGAAAATGTATGTGACTTAAAAGTGTGTTTACGGGGAAAACAAAAACCCGGAAGAAAATATATTTTACTCGCTACGAAAGAGTATAGAAAAAAAGCTAAAAGAGGCAGTACAGGAGAATGAGAAACTAAAGAAGGAATTAACTCCTGGTCACGCTGCACTGGTTAATGTGCTGCAGCCAGCGACTAAGTTATATCCTGCTCTCCCACAGGGGAACAAACAGGCAGGAAACGAAAATAATTGGGATCAATTCCCTCAGTGGCCATATGGAGAAGGGGGGTCTGATTGGGATAACACTTGGTATGAGTGTGATAAAGACGGATCAGGGTCTCCCCTGTTAGAGGGAGGGCGCCCGCAGATCTGTACTCTCACTCGAAGTGGGAAAGGACTTGATGTAGCAGGGGCTGGCGCCGTTGATGACAGTGCCACTCTAACACTGTCTCGCACCCCGTCGAGGGGGTCTGCAATCGCACCTACCTTCCCTGATTTCCCCCATACGATCAAATCCAAAACCGTAAGATATTGACCGGTGGGCTAAAGTACCGCACCCGAAATTAGAAATGCAGCGAACCTGGAGTGCGCTTCAGGAATTAAAAGGATTCATGTAGAAGTAAAACAAGAATACAGCACATTGTATTACGAAGAGAAAAATATATTCTCGATGTGTATGTGTGTTTTATGAATTTGTGTGCCGGCATGTATGTGTGTAACTGTGAGTTTTGGTATACTAAATGACGGTGTGAGTGTGTTTAGCCAGCGGGACTGGCTAGAGACGTAACTAAAGAGACTTGACGAAAATCAACTTAAGGAGATTGGAAAATATAAGAGAGTCTGAAACGTATAAGTACAGTACAGGTGGACGTAAAAGTAGTTAAACAGTTTTTGTATTATTATAAATTATTATAAATTGTAATTTATACAATTAGTTGCAATAATGGAAACAATTTGGTTTTATTCGAATGTCTCGAAACCAGACATGCTGAAACGGTGTAGGTTTAGAATCGAGACTGAAATTCCCTCCTCCCTTGAAATTCCCTAACAGATAAGGGTACGTAACGGCTCATGCGATGCTCAGTTGCAATTTGTCCCAAAACAAACAAGAACAGCAGCTGAGGGTTTGAGTTTGAACATGCACTGTATTAAAGCAGCTTTTATTTCCATTGATAAATGCTAGATATTCCTACAGAGATTCTCCAGGTGAGTAAGCGATTCCTGTTTCTGTTTCTATTTCTGTTTCATATATATATACAGTATATATATGTTACATGTGTCTCTGCAATAGTATAAATGTGTTATACACTATCAGGGGCTGCTTTTTTGTGCACCTCATCTACAACAAGGGTTTTTTTTTCATTTATGTTTGTGGACCTTCACCATTTGAGGAAGTGAGTTAGATAAGAAAGTTACAGGTATGGTGAGCAATGACTGACAAAGGCACGTACTGCGTATTCCTTACAGAAGTGTAAGCAATTTGTTCCAAAAAACACCGGCTAAAGTCCAACATCGTTAGCAATCTTATTACTTAAACAGAATTAACATCAATAAACTGTAAGGTGCTGGTACATGCGAGTAGATTTGATCTTCTATTAAACAAAAATGCAATTACAGCTCTAAAAAGGTCAACCTAGACTTCTGTAACAGATCTGTTCAGGTCATCGCTGTTTCTCTGACCTTGTGAGTCTTTGGAATTTTAAAAGTGTATTTTGCTTGCCTTTCATGTGGTCTGTGTACAAGTCACTGTGGCGTATGCGGTCCTACACAGCCTTGCTATAGACGTGACGAGCCTCCGCTATGTTGCAATGGAGAACAGGTTCAGTACGGAGCTGCCGAGAAAATTCAGCTGGAAAGCTCGTTGCAGAAAAGCATCGTTATCTGTGTCCAGCGGCAAAGCGTCCATCGTGGGTGCTGAAGAATCGATTTCACAGGCTGCGGGTCCAGGCGACTTAGAGTGTTAAAGGTCCCAGCGAAAACGAAACGGCGCTGGTCCTTTTACACGCACGCACGCAACCAAATGCAAAGGACGCCGTAGTCGGCAGGATTTGAACCTGCGCGGGGAGACCCCAACGGATTTCAAGTCCGTCACCTTAACCACTCGGCCACGACTACAGCAAGCGCCGCGGCCGCTGCCTTCTTGCTACAATCGAACAGGGAGTGCGAGGCGGCGGCGGCAGCGGAGGCAACTTTTTTCAAGTTCGCTCTCGGTTTAAGAAACCTTTTACGCCATACGTGCAAGCACACACACACACACACCTCAGAGGACTTAAGGGTGGCTTCAAGTTGGAATGATAAAGTCTCCCCGTTCGGACATGAAAACAGAACGTTCTTAGACAGAAAGCAATCAACAACGGAGACATGTGGACGACGATTTTAGTCACTGCACTTTGAATAGCATTTTTACTCCAGTTACAGGAGATGCACCAATGGCCCTTGACCTACGCTCTTACCAATGCCTTGAACATTCAAACAAAACAGCCCTCAAGTCCTGCGGTTTAATATAACGCTGTTACGTGTCGAGGCAGTATTTGACTCCGTCCTACCGTTGAGACACGGGGCGTACAGATGCAGCTATTCAAAACAAGCGGGCGATACCACATTATTTTGCGGTGCGCTTTACGCAGTCTACCACGAGTTACCGTAAATTCTCCTATAAAACCGCAATTAAAATAATAGTATCCGGAATTTCTGCAAGGTGGAGCTAATAAAGCTCAGCCTCTCATGTCTGAGCTGTCGCCATCAAAGTCTTTAACGAAGATATTACTAATAGTATTAATAATGAATGACCTTGGACAAGCTGTAAACTCAAAGTAGTGCCCTGGTCCACATTCTTTTTTTCATTGACCGTCTTTGTAAAAGTAACACCACAGCATTTCGCAATCACGCATTTGTTTCCAATCATGCAAAGTACAGTAATTTTTGAGAATCTCCGATTCACCATGCCTTTCACATGCTCATAAAAGAGATTGATTTAGGAACATAAATATATTACTGTATGCAAACTGTACTGTATACAGTATGTATATGTACATGTATATTTAATACTGTTAGGCTGGGCAAACGATTTTTTTAAAAGAAATACAAAATGAGATATAATGATGTGAACCTCTCAGGTTCCTCGGTAACAGGTTGCCGTCATGTATATGAACTATAGAAAAGCATTTGCCACAACCCGTAAATTAGCACGCAAGTGCGGGCTGGTGAACACAGAACTGTATGGAGATCATCTCCAGCTCCGAGCTCAATTGCAATGAAAAAACATGCAGAACAGAACTGGAGAGCAGCTGAATTTGTGCTCAGTAGGGTGGGGAGGACTCAGCATTGCTATTGTTCTAATTGGCATGAACTGCAGGGGATCTGAATCAGAACATGTCAGTTAGTTCGATCATTGCGTCAATATGTAGGCCACGTTAATACAGAATTATTACTTTGTCTGTCTCGTCTTTGTATATAGCTGAATGTCCCTGACAATTTCATGTTAGTTTTTAAGAACGACATTGGTGCTAATATATACATATATAGCATATAAGGAACACGTAAAAGTTTAGTCCATGCTGAAAAGATAAGAAAACCGCCACAACGTTTCATCTTGGAATAAATCTTTACTTGTTGTTTTGCAGCCTACCCATTCTGACCTAACTCCTCCCTTGAAATTCCCTAACAGATAAGGGTACGTAACGGCTCATGCGATGCTCAGTTGCAATTTGTCCCAAAACAAACAAGAACAGCAGCTGAGGGTTTGAGTTTGAACATGCACTGTATTAAAGCAGCTTTTATTTCCATTGATAAATGCTAGATATTCCTACAGAGATTCTCCAGGTGAGTAAGCGATTCCTGTTTCTGTTTCTATTTCTGTTTCATATATATATACAGTATATATATGTTACATGTGTCTCTGCAATAGTATAAATGTGTTATACACTATCAGGGGCTGCTTTTTTGTGCACCTCATCTACAACAAGGGTTTTTTTTTTCATTTATGTTTGTGGACCTTCACCATTTGAGGAAGTGAGTTAGATAAGAAAGTTACAGGTATGGTGAGCAATGACTGACAAAGGCACGTACTGCGTATTCCTTACAGAAGTGTAAGCAATTTGTTCTAAAAAACACCGGCTAAAGTCCAACATCGTTAGCAATCTTATTACTTAAACAGAATTAACATCAATAAACTGTAAGGTGCTGGTACATGCGAGTAGATTTGATCTTCTATTAAACAAAAATGCAATTACAGCTCTAAAAAGGTCAACCAAGACTTCTGTAACAGATCTGTTCAGGTCATCGCTGTTTCTCTGACCTTGTGAGTCTTTGGAATTTTAAAAGTGTATTTTGCTTGCCTTTCATGTGGTCTGTGTACAAGTCACTGTGGCGTATGCGGTCCTACACAGCCTTGCTATAGACGTGACGAGCCTCCGCTATGTTGCAATGGAGAACAGGTTCAGTACGGAGCTGCCGAGAAAATTCAGCTGGAAAGCTCGTTGCAGTTAGGAACGATGCAGTTTCACCATAAAATTCCCAGCTTCGTTTATTGTTAATATGAAGGGCATGGATGTAATTTGGTATGTGTGTCCCCGTTTCTTGCATGCATTCAAAGTAAAAAAAAATGTACTTGTTTGAAATTTTGGGGTTGTCCAAAGGCAGTATGTAGCACAAATGTGTGTCAGGGGTGTCGATCACGTTGTTACAATGCGAGCACAGTTTCTCTTTACATTTGTGACTAGAGAGGTTATAAACCTCACATTTCTCACAAAAGACCCTGCGCTCACACTTACTAACACCCGTCGCTGCATTCCGAAAGTGTCTCGCCAAACATTGAGAGCTACGACAAAAGACCTTACAGGCCGGGCAATTCTGAATTTCTGCATCAATTTCGCAACACTGGGGATCTAAACAGGTTTTACAAGCTTTAACACAGGCGTGTGCGTTCTTGTGGCTATACGCCGCATGGTAGTTAGTGCACAAATATGCCGCCCCCACAAAAGCTTTAATATTTAAAACCCCATAAAAATGCTCTTCATGCAGTAGAACAAAAAGTATTTTAGAATTAGGTGGTGTGGGCCCCGTTGTAAAATATTTCCAATCACCCTGGTCGTGGTACAAAATTTTAATGACCACCTTTAAATGTTTTTCAAAAGCGGTAATGTCTGACAAACTCATTTTCTGATTCTCTGAAAAACCCAACTCTTTGTGCATTCGTTTAGCGCCCTGTAACATTTCCCCATTGGTACAACCTTCATTCAACAAACCGTACACACTCCCGGTGAAACACAGATTACCGCCCGTGTAATGTAAGTCGATAAGGTGCGCTTTTTTCTGAGCAATTACCCAGAACGGATTTAAATCTTCGACGGGCACCCCCCTGCATATTCCTAACTATCGTCAACACTAATCGGAGGCTGTCATCGGTGAGAATTTCTGTGTGGCTCTGTAAGAGGTCTGAGATGTGGCTAAAAAAATCAGCAGCATTTAATTCTCCGGGTTGTCTCCTGCGTGAGAACAAGGGTTTGTTAAAACCACCCGCAGTCAAACGCAGCTGTACAAAATCATTCGCCCCGATGTTTGGAGAAAGTTCATCCAATATTCTCTGGACTGCACCATGCACATGTTTAGTCATTTATCCCGGTGGGTCTTCGCCAGTGCACCATGAAATAGCATTATCAGGTAACGAAATCCAGAGGTTAGATCAGCATCTTCTTTAGAAAAAACGTCTAAGAGTCTAGCGGCGTAAACCTGGATCGGTTTTGGAAACACTGAATGTACACTTGCTAAAGCGGCTCTTAGATTCTCTAAACCCCGCTTTTTATCCACCTCATTAGTGCCCACCTTTGATACTAACTGTGCAATATACCGCACTGAGTCTCCCACATCACCAAACACCAAGTCTTTAGGCGTGTTATTATTTCTCTCCGAAGGCTTGACACGTTTGGTTTTGGTCAGTGTCTTAACAGCCGTCTCCGATGCAGTCACCACCTTAGGGTCCGACGTTTCCACCACACTTTTTTCACCGCTCGTCGATACAGCTGCTGTGTGAATAACGCCAATGCTCCATATCTCAAAATCAGAAAACTACACTGTGATAAAAATAAAAGACTTTTCAACACAACAATCAATGAAATCTAAATGGTCAAAATCAGAAAACTATGATAACTATGATAAAAACGCCACATATGTGGCACATCCTTACACAAAGAGCTGCGGGAGAATGGAACAAGTTACCCGGACATGTTGTTACACCGGTTTCCTTTAAGACTGTGGTGGTGCTACTGGTATGGCGGCATGGTTAACGGCATACAGACCCCTGGCACAGACCACTTGTGCCAGGGGTCTGTATGCCGTTCCCAAAATCCACCTGCTGGATTTTGGCAACTTCAGGACGAGTGGGAATTTTCTCCTATCTGTCAATTCTGTTTTGTTTTGGAGACTCTTGGCTGCCTATGTTGAACAGTGCAGCGTGAAGGAAACATTTTCCAAAACTGTGTCAACTCAAAAGTTGTAAGAAAACCTCTCCAGCTGCTTTAACTCTCTTCATTTTTGTCATTTAATGTGACACTCGATGTATAACTGGAGCCTCACATATGCAAATGGTGAGGCTCCAGATCGACACCCAGTTCGACACCACTTTACAGTATATGACAAAAGCATGGCAGACTGTGCCGGACCGGCAGATAACTTCTGCTTATTTTTACCATATTAAACATTGGAAATCCTCCCACTTGCATTTGTGACACTTGATTTTGGCTCCACCTAAGACACTCTTAAATCTTCAAACACTTTTCTCTTCTCCTGCAACACTTTTGTCTGTCGGCACTATGTGGCAGCGTTGCATGACAACCCCTCTCACCATGGAAAGGAAGCTAACAGCTTTGGTAAGAGAGGAGAGAAGGACCTGGCCCGTACGGGGCTCGAACCCATGACCTTGGCGTTATTAGCACCACGCTCTAACCAGCTGAGCTAACCGGCCTCACGGCGGTAATCCTCTCTGTGCTGCAAAAAATCAATCTCAGGGAATTTCTTTTGCCCTCCTTTGAATAGAAAGCCGTGTAATTCAGTGTACGGGCTTTCTCGTGCATTTTCATGGTTCTTGTAACCCAAATCCTACACTGGCCTGAAGTGCCCCACCATTTCACAGCATTTTTCAGCTGATTTAAAATGTACCTAAAGGAGAAGCATTATTGAAGACCATCAATTACCAAAAGCTTTTGTCAAAGGTTTTGGTGGTCATTTTTAATGACCACAGAGCGCTGTGACCTCGGTTTTACATCTCATCCAAAAGACAGCGCCCTTTTACAACACAGCGTCTCCGTCACTTTGCTGGGGCACTGGGACCCGCACAGACCTCAGGCTGAGCGCCCCCCCCATTAACACCGCTTCCAGCTGGAAGCTTTGTTTTTCCCTGTAGCTCACCCTCATCCGGGTACTGACCTGGCTCACACCTGCTTAGCTTTAGTGGGTTTTCAGTTGCGAGTTGCAAGGGGATGCAAGTGATGGAGCCGCTCGCTGCAAAAGCCACTGCATTGGCCGGGAATCAAACCCGAGCCTCCCACACGGCAGGCGAGAATTCTACCACTAAACTACCAATGCTCAGTGCCTGGGCCTTCAAAAAAGACGCTTTTTTGGTGCTCTGTGCAAAACGCGTCGACATCTGCAAAATGCCATTCGCGGACGCTGATGAACTTATTTCCAAGGCAGCGGGTACAAGTGGTTGGGCGTTTTAAAACCACCAGGAACAGCAAAGAGGCGCGCTTCTTTGCTTACGCCGGAACACACCAACTGGAGGCGGACATCGTAGTCGGCAGGATTCGAACCTGCGCGGGGAGACCCCAATGGATTTTTAGTCCATCGCCTTAACCACTCGGCCACGACTACAGCGAGCCCCGCCACCGCTGCGTTCTTGCTACAATCTTACCTGGATCGCGAGGCGCCGGCGGAAGCCTATTTCAAAGTCGTTCTCCGTTTCAAAAAAACATTTCCAAAATACAAGCCTTGCAGACAGACACGCCTCAGAGGACTTAAGGGTGGCTTCATGTCGGAAAGATAAAGTCTCCCCGTCCGGACATGAAAATGCCACTTTGTTACACACAAAAAAAGAATCAACAACAGAGAAATGCCCACAAACATTTGAAAAGCCGCACCACGTCGCACTTGAAATAGCTCTTACATTAGTGGTAGACGCAGGAATCGCCTTTTTATTTACGCTCTTACCAACGCGATGGAAAGCAAAACAAAGCAAAGCAGAGCAAAACAAAACGAACAAACGAAAACCCTCACGTCCCGCACTTGCATATAACGCCGTTACGTGCCCAAGCGGTATTGTACGTCATCCTAGCACTGCACCCCGGGGCGTAAGGTATATGGGAACGAGCACACGCCACGAATCGTCTCGAATCACTCCCTACAGCTGTAAGGCGCCTTGAAGCGTGCACCCCCAACATTCTTCTTTGCGCATCTGTGAAAGGTAAACTCTTGAGCAAACTCTGAACCAGCTCTAAGGAAACTAATCCGATTAGACGTTACTTTGACTCATCTTTTTACGCTCAGTGCTGGATTGCTCAAACTCCAGCTAGGGTTAGGGTTAGCATTCCCACGCTACTTAGACACTTTGTTTACGCTCAGTGCTGGATTTTGGGAACTTCAGGACGAGTGGGAATTTTCTCCTATCTGTCAATTCTGTTTTGTTTTGGAGACTCTTGGCTGCCTATGTTGTACAGTGCAGCGTGAAGGAAACATTTTCCAAAACTGTGTCAGCTCAAAAGTTAACACTTAAGCAAGTGTTCTCATAACTTTAGGAGGTTTCGTGAAAATGCTACAGGCGTGCCAAAATCGTTTTTTTTAAATTCAAGGTGACTTTACCGCGGTTTTCATTTTCAGATTGTGAATCAAAAAAGGCATTTAATTAAACACACGATTGCGATTTTAATCAATTACTGTATTGATTGAAAGATACATTCTGTACAGATACAGTACAGTCACATTCTCCTGTCGTCCAGTGGTGTAAAACGAATTAGCAGGTGCTTGAGATAACATCCCACTGAGTGGAATGTTCTCATTTGTTCTCAAGTGTAAAAAGAGGTGATAATTCTTAATAATTCCGTGTCGCATTAACTAACCTCTTCAGTTTATTCCGCCAGACAGTACATTAATATAATTATATCATTATTAAGTTGTTTAGATACGCAATTCCATATTATATTCCCTGTTAATCAAATTCTAAAAGTATGCATTTGTTAGATAACAAGCGAATTCACAGAAAAGGTTAAAATACTATCACTTTTCACAAAGTATATAATCCTAATATGGTCAGAAGGAGCACGTAAAAATGTTTCCCAAATAACAACATGTAAGACTTTGATGCTTAAAATGTTTAGGGAGAAATGGAGTACTGGTGTGTATTTTTTTCTTTAAACTACCAAGACCAGCAATATACAGTACAGTTTACATACATTAATATGTTTATATTCCTAAATTAATATCGTTTATGAGCATGTGAAAGGCATGGTGAATCGGAGATTCTCAAGATTTACATTGTATGATTGGAAATGAATGCGTGATCGGATCAACTAAATGCTGTGGTGTTACTTTTTGTCAATGAAAAAATAAACTCTTTTCGTTTACAAAGACGGTTACAAAGAATGTGGACCAGGGTAATACTTTGAGCTTACAGCTTGTCCAAGGTCATTCATTATTAATACTCTTAGTAATATCTTCAGTAAAGACTTTGATGCATAAAATATTCCTGCATAATTAAAATATTTATGATAAAGGTGGTAGGTTGTGTACTTTTGTCCAACAGAACAATCTTGCTTTTATAAAATATACCGCCTTTTTAATGTTTAATGATTAACATGCTGTAATACACTGTTTAAATTTAAAAGTCTAAAGAGTATACACCTTAAATTCTTAATTGAATAAAGATTGTCCCTCAGCAGTGATCAGGATTCAAAACTGACGTTTTCTGGTGACAGCTCAAATGCTGTACAGGAGAGGTTAACCTTTATTAGCTCCACCTGGCGATTTTACAAGGTGATTCCGGATACTATTAACATAATCTAATTTGCGTCCGGTATGATGCGGTATACTGCGACACTCCCACCGTGTTATACCGCAGCATACCCCGCTTGTTTTGAATGGCTGCATATGTATATAGACTCTATATATACATTTGGTGCATGCCACAATTTTGGATGGTGGTGGAGGAATAGGGATTTTCTCAACACGGCAGGGACTCCAGTTAAGAATGCTGGGTTTATCTCTGAACTATTAGAAGCTTTGCAGCTACTGACTGAAGTAGCTGTGGTGATGTGTAAATCACATAATAAAGAAATGTTTCCAGTAACTCGAGGGAACAACTTTGCAGATGCAACTGTCAGGTGAGCAATACTTGTAGAACAGTAGTCTGAGACCTCTGTGAAGCAGAGAAATGGACATGGTTAGAAAAGATTATGGGGCTGCAGGATGATGGGGTGTGGAGCTGACAGCACACCAGACGCCCTGCATGCCCTCACAGCCTAATGCCCTTTATAGCCCGACAAATGCACTCTGTTGGACACCCAGGTGGGAGTCAAATGGTGTGCCGGTTACCCAAAACTGGGTGAGAACCGGGTTTGAAGCAGTAACCACTTATGTGGTATCTGGATGTAATGTTTATCAAAGTAACTCAACTCAGTTCAGGTGCGGGTGCAACAGCTCAAAAGGCCTGCTCCTGAGGAACCTTTCAAACCGGGGAAATTGAAAATTGTAAAGGGAAACCTGGGCTCTTATAATCTGTTTTCCCAGTGGGTTGCTGCCACTGCCTCTGTGTCTACCAAACACTTGATAACAGAGATAAGCCCTCGGTGGGCACTGCCCTGCCCCTTGTATTATGATCAAGGAACACACTTCACGGGGAAGGTGTGTCAGGCTGTGGCTGCATTGTTCGGAGTGAGATGGACTGAGATCATCCTCAGTCTGCTGGAACAGTGGAATGAAGGAACAGATCTCTGAAAGATTGACTAGACATCAGACTGAAGGAACGCCATGGGATGCGGGCTGGATCAAACAGAACTGTGTAACAGCCTGTTTGATATCATCACGGGCCAATCAATGAAACTTCCTGGAGGGACGAATTTAGCTGGACGAATGGATTGTTGAATTTGCTAATTCCCTATTGTAGTATTGTAGGTTGCTAGGACTTAGCAAAGCACATCTATGATGAAGAAAAATATATATCATAATTATAATCCAGATGATTGGGGCATTGGTGCATGGCTACAGTCTGTGCTAGGAACATGGAGAGGGTCTCTGGTTCAATACATATTTGTGGGTCTGGTATTATTCGTTATGATCATATCGTTAATATCCTGTTTGAAAAACATGTGGACTAAAGCTGCTGCTTCTGTGCTAATTGTACGCCCTGAAGGGATCATGAAGGTCAAAAAATGATTTCATGGGAAAGGTTCTCTTATCTAGTGGCAGAACCTGATGGGTAGAACAATATAGCTTTAAGGGGGGTTACCCTTGGGAGTGATTCCCCTAGATGCAAATGATTATTGTGGTTTGTTTGTTCATAATAAGATGTTTTGCAGGAACGGAACAAAGAGAAATTTTACAACTTCAGCTAGAATTGTTCTACAAAACGTCACAGCTGAGGCAGGGGAACAATGTGTAGATTTTTCTAAGAGTTATTACCCAGTTGTTGACCAATCTGTTGACCAATGTTGACCAAAAAAGCCTAGGATTATGCTGGGCTCCAGCCCACAGGGATTTACCTGTGCTGTAAGAACTAATGAGTGAATAAGGAGACTGGATTCTGGTGAAAGACTTCAGGAAAAAGAAATGGTGTTCACTCAGGTGGAGGGGGCTGTACCAGGTGCTGCTGACCACTGCCACTGCTGTGAAGGTCACAGAAATGGTGCCCTGGATTCGTGCTTCCCACTGTAAAAAGGTCACAAACGAACTGAACAAAGCGCAGGAGTGATGTCTCCACAAGGACAGATGGGGATAACCTGCTTGGGACTGATGTGCACAGCCTTTTTCCTTTTTATGTAGAAGCCTGTCACCACCCCAAAAGAGGAAGAATCTAAACACGAAGCCTCTTTGTATACAAACTGGCTGAATGAAACTGATAATGAGGGGGATATGAGTAATTTGTGGTATAAATTGATAAATCATACTGTAAAGTTAAAGAAATTTAATGCATCTTGTTATATATGTGCTTTAATGCCTCATTCTACAGCCTCACCCATGCGACTTTTTATGAAATGTACTCTTTTATTAATATCATGTTAGAAGGCTTAGACGCTATCAAACAAGAATTAAGGGGAGTTAGATTAATGGCACTTCAGAACAGGTTCGTGCTGGACCTTCAAAATGCAGCATCTGGAGGAGTCTATGCTTTAGTAGGAGACTCCTGTTGTACATATATTCCAGCTAATGACTATGATTACGGAAATCTTACACTCGCTATTCAGCATTTAAAAGAACTAAAAGACAAGGTGAATAAAGAGAGAGGCATAAAAGATACACCGGCTTTTCTCTCCTGGTTAGAATCACTGTTTGGGCCAGGGGGAATGTTTTTCTTTTAAGTTACTAACACCGATTATAGGGGCTGTGATACTTGTCTTCCTGTTTTTATGTTGCTGTATGACATGTATTATTCCAATGCTTCGAAATATGGAAATATGGTACCTAGGGGGATAAACTGTTCATCCTTCCAGTCTGGAGAATTGGCAGCTGTCTGTCGTCAGTAAGTGATCCTTAAAAAATTAATAGTTCCATGACAGTGTGCATCACCAGAAAATCAATTTCAATGCATTAAAACTCGTGTTATCCTTCTGATCATTGAAGTGTCATTGCCCCAGCACTGTATACTCTTACTTTTGACGCCTGTCTGAAGTTGGATCCATTTCTAAGAATGGTGACTCACATATCCTCATGCTCAACTTTGGCTCAACCACACAAACTATGAAGTTAATCATCTGCTTTTGCTCCAAGATTTATGTTACTAGGCTCTCTCCTGGGGATCCTCGTGTTCAAACTTTGCCCTTATTGTGGATGATCCATGACAGAATTCAGGGAATTCAGAATTCTGATACCTCAGCTCAGATTCTGACTGGGCAGACTGTCATTGCCTGGTGTGAATGTGTGCATATCTGTTTTTGTGCATGTTCTGTGGCCTGTTGTACAGTACATCACAAATGAAAGGGAAATGGAAAACTAAAATAAGACTCAAGTGTTTTATCTTTCATTAACAGTGTTTCATTAGTATCTGTGCTAGATCCTGTCATCCACTGCTTACCACGACAGGCTCTAGCACAGGATAGCAGCTAATACATTTAACAATCTCACTGCACAATGTTGTATATTCAAGGGCTGATCTTCTGTACTTTTTCTTTCACTTTTCATTTCCTAGAAACTCAGTCCTGCCAGGAATAATCTGAGAACAAAATCAATCTGAGTGAAAATCTAAGCAGAGGAAGATTGTTTTACAGAGTTAACAAGGTCTAATTCAAGGTCATCAGCACTAACAACATTCTCTCTGGAGACAGGCGATAAGAAAATTGAAAGTGTGTATTGTTACATAACAGCAGAGACTATGAGTTATGCTATCATGAGAGTGGTGATGGATTTTTTTCATTGCTTAGTTTTGCAGGTTCTGTACATTTGAACATTCAAAGTGACTAAAGTAAAGGAGTTTTCCCTTTTTACCACATAATTCCCAAAGATCAACACTAATAGAAAGCCTAATTCCAGCCAAGATTCAATTACTGTCTCTCAGGCATCCCAGCAGTGGATTTCATGACTTCAGACAGCCATCTTTATCAGTGGAGAACTCAATGCTCTGAGGTTTACTGGCAGAGTCTCACACTGGGTAATATGTTGGTAAATAATGTCCTATGGAATTCTACTATTGATAAATTCTACTATGGAACTGCGATGTGTCCTGAAAAAATCTTCTATGATAGTGGTACAGTCCATCACACCCCACCTACAGCCTTTAAAAGAGAAAAAAATATTCTGATATTATGGTGGAAAAAGAGCCCTGGAATCTTTGTAGAAGGACCAAAGACGGAAAGAACGGGCAGTGTAACCATGGCGAAGAGAAGGGAAATATTGGAGAGAGCTTTTTTCATACACTTTTTATCATTGTTTTTCCAGCCCAACAATGATCAACAAATATGGGCAGGCGTCCTGTGCCAAATCCAATCTACCTTTCTTCCAAGCATACAGGAATGTCAGTGAATTAAATATTGACATATGAAAATACCCAAAAATATGCAATCACACATATGCAGTTTGAGCAAACATAAGACAATACCCAAGTACCACAAACTACCAGGCATCATTAGCAGTTCAGGTGGGGAGCTGTGTCAGCATGCGTAGGCTGCAAAGGAACAAGTAATAGGTCTATTCCATGCTTAAAAGAGAAGAAAGAAAACACAACATTTCAGCCGTGGAGCCCTCACACCTGAAGAAGGCTCCACGGCCGAAACGTTGTGTTTTCTTTCTTCTCTTTTCATCTAGTGTCATTAGCCAGTTCCTGTCAAAATAAAATAGAAATGGATAACATTCTAGAGAGAGTTTGAAATACCAAGGTACAATTTAAACCATATTTCTTCCACTACAACCACAATATTTTGGAGAGATCGCTGAGCCTAACTGTTCTGGCATGCCCGTTAGCCTCCGTCCTGCTTCAGCAATGAATGCAACGGGGCACATTCTGAGGGAGATGCGGTCAATCAGGTTGCAGGAAAACCACGCTATGCTTTTTTTTGAGATCCTGAAAAGGACAGAGGGGCCATGTATATGTGTGCAGCTGGATATGTAATTGCAGGTGGCGTAGCAAATTCTGCTGAAGCCCCACTGCCTGGTGTGGACGGTAGCTGTGCATGTTGCAGCAGAATTGTGCATGTGAGATCAAGGGGGCATGTCATGTGTTTGAGCACTTCACTCCCTTCCGGAAGCACGTGATTCCCTGAGTCCAAAAAATTTGTAAGTTCTTTGGATGACCTGTGGACCGATCTTTCACGATGAAGAATTCCTTAAGAAGAATAGATCTCGGCCCACCATCCCAATGCCTCCATCTCAAAACAGCAACCTCCCACTGCCCTTAGTCTGCAAGGCAGTCCTTTCAAGTGCGATGATGACGCCGGGACCTTCGTTGCCTATTGTACGAGCTGAACTTTTGTGCTCATCAATTCAACGCTCTTTCCATCAACTCATCTTGTCTTTTGACGCTTCGTGTTTTGTGCTCCTTTGACTATCGGCATATCGGGTGACTGCAAACACTGAAGTTCTTGCTTACGGAGTGTGGAATAGTGTTTTCAAGTGATCGCTGTTCTGTCATGTTGACGCCGAGTGAATCTTTCTTTGGCAACATGGGCAGGCTGACAGCAGCGCGAGCGAAAGTAATGGCAAATTTCTTGACTTATTTCTGAATGTGAATGTTCTTTAGAAAAGGGATGCGGCGTTGCTTCTCCCCCCTGTAAAGGTCACGCATTCCAGACGTGGTTATGAGCGAACAGTTGCCGCAAGTGTTTGAAAAGAGCAAGAGAGGAAGCAGCCCTGCCCCGTGTGAGGATCAAACTCAGGACCTTCAGATGATGAGACTGACGCGCTACCAACTACGCCAACGAGGCCAGCTGCAGTACTCAGCCGGAAAGTTTGCCTCATGCATTTGCCTTTTGATCTCACCGATACTTTTTTGGTCTGTTTCTGTTGCGAGTCTGTTTTTCAGATCTCACCTAGCACAAGTCTCTCTGGCTGAAGTGGCCTCTCTGCTTCAGCATCGTGCCCTCACTCAGCCATTAAAAACGTCACTCGGACTTCTGACATGCTGACATGAAATGTCAAGAGAGAGTGGCGGAGACGCTTAAGGCAGAGAGAAGATGAAGAGGGGGCGTGGCTGCGAAATGATTGACAGCTGCATGACGCTCTCCATGCAAGGCGTGACCACAGGCTAAAGGACACCTTTCGGCACATCAAGCTCTAAGCACACACCTGGAGGACGTGGGAAATGATCCCGCTACCTCTCGCATGCAAAGCGAGCGCTGTACCATGCAAGCTAACCCCCCTCGCTGGGGCTCATGCCTCGGTGTCGCCTAGTGCCGCTTGTTCCCCTCTTACCGGGTGCAGTTCACTGCCCTTCGTCTGCAAGGCAGTCGTGTAATTGCGGCTTTCTTGACGTATTGATGAAGGTCTGACTGGACGAGCGAATGACGCCTCTCCCCCGTCCTCAAGCTCGCTGACAGAATAAAATGGAAAGTGCTGCCGTGGCTCATTGGTTTAGGGGTATGATTCTCACTTAGGGTGTGGGAGGTCCTGGGTTCAACTTGCGGATGAGCCCTTGTGTGTTCTTTTTGTCCTCGTCCACAAGACTGGGAACTGATATCCACATCACCTTGCAGCATCTGCTTATGGCAAATGATGGAATGTGACTAATGACTGAACGAGCCTGGTGAATACTCATCACGTGGCACAATGAGAGCGTGCAGTCAGCTGTCCAAGGCAGCAACCTCATTGCTCGTTCAAAAGAACACGTACTGAAAACTCATCACCACTATGTCGTAAATGAGCACCGCGATCGCTTGTTGTCATGCGTCCTTACTTGGGAAATGCAGAAGCAAAAACTGCCCTCTCTCAGTCACCGAAACGTGTGCGGCTCGCCTTGCACTCTCTGCGCCTCGCATATTTATGGAGCTGTCTGCTCTTCTTTCTGTTGAAGTACGCAAGTTACGGGGCGTACTGCAGACTATGATGTGCTCAATGACAGCTTTCAAGATTTGAAAACTATGAGCTTGATGGCTCAAGTCGAACGAATGTGGTTGTTACGCAATTGATGATCAAACACACGTATTCTAACGATTCGTGAGAGTATGTTCTAAAGGTCCCTGGCTCGATCCCGGGTTTCGGCATTTTGTTTCATCGCGCCCTTTGTTCCTATCTCCAGCGCCCTCTGCCTAAAGTGACGCGTCCCTTTCTCAGCCCGAAACGCAAGCGAGACACCAGCAGCAGTCCCTACAGGTTTCCGTAGTGTAGCGGCTATCACGTTCGCCTAACACGCGAAAGGTCCCCGGTTCGAGACTGGGTGCAAACAGCCTCTTCTTGCACGCTCCTGCACTTCACAGAGGTCTTGAACCACCAGTCATTTGTTCCCAATGTATTTCCGGTGCCTTCATGCACTCTTGTACCAAACGCACGTTCCTTCTGTATGCGGAGCCGATCATTTGCAATTGGGCTGTGCCGACAGATCAGGACGAGCTCTGTCGGCTCAATAGCAGCGCAGGACCTGCAAGAACAACAGAAAGATTAGCATCCAGCGGGGGCTTCTTAGTGAGCCTAAGATCTCATCAAGAATCGGCTCCAGCAACAGGGCTGGGCGCATTGTTCCATTCTCCGACCACTCTTGGTGTAAACAAGTCCCTCCTGGTCTCTGCTTGAATTGCACTTTCCTACGTTTGCTTTGGTGTAACTGGCTTCCCCTGCATGGGCGAATGTGAAGAAGATCCTTAGTAAGTCATTGAAGAAACCCGAGAAGAGGTCGGAGTGGTCTCTGTCGTTCATCAACGATCCAGTCAGGCAGTACTCCTCTGTAAAGTGCCGTTCGTTCACATCGATTGGCTTTTTTTTGCCTTCATTCGTGCAAGTAGTAAAAGCAGACGCCCCTATTCTGCCGTGACCCGGATTCGAACCGGGGTTGTTGCGGCCACAACGCAAAGTACTGACCACTATACGATCACGGCGAGTTACCGATACACACGTGGCAGGGCGGAAAAGGCTGTGCTCTCTTCGTGTGACATAATTCGGGAAAGTCCTGACGTTGCATTTCAACTGAGCCCCAGTATACATCGACCCTTCGACACTCTGAGTGACAACTCTCTTGCGTGTTTTCTCATATTTATGTAGTTTGCTTGCATGATGCCCGGAACAGCAGGGTTGTGCACTCCCATATGGTCTAGCGGTTAGGATTCCTGGTTTTCACCCAGGCGGCCCGGGTTCGACTCCCGGTATGGGAACGTGTCAATTTTGCCTCCTGCTTTCCAAAAGATCAGCACTGTGTACGAAGGAGCCGCATTAAAACTACTCAACGTGCAAAACGTGCGAGAAGAGGGGGCGCTTGTTTCCAGCCGAAACTTCTCGCGTGTGAGACGAGCTGACCATCGCTGCAGGAGGTGGGAGGGTCACTCTGGTAGACAGGGCTGACCTTCGGCAATAGGATTTATACTCTCCAAGATGATATTTGCACTTTCTGGAGAGGCGATTTTCTCCACTTCAGTAGCCCGATTTCGTCGATTGCGTGGAGAGGGCTGTAGAATGTGGCGCCGTCTTTCCTGCTCCGTCCATGACAGGCGTGCTGGTCTCTGGAGAGAGAGCACGGTCCATCAGCGCACCCCAATAAAGGCACTGGAAGCAGCTGAATCGCATTGGCGAAGCTCAGCACTGGGCCGCTGGGCACATCTGACCACAGTTTCCGTAGTGTAGTGGTTATCACGTTCGCCTCACACGCGAAAGATCCCCGGATCGAAACCGGGTGGAAACAGACCAGACTTCTTCTGTCGCCACGCACAAAAGGGGATTGGGGATTCGCCTAGTGCTGTGATCGAACAGACCCACTCACCTCTTAGTGTGGCGGGATCTGCACAGTGCATGTCGCAGCGCATCCTGCTTTCACTTCAATGCGCGTCCTGATGTACCCCGGTCTCCCGCGTGACAGGTGGGGACAGGTGACAGGTCCACGTGACAGGTCCTATACTAACGAGGAAGACATCACTCTCTCCGACCCCCGGCATCGTGTCCCGACCCACCGTGCTGGAAGCCGACTCGTGCTGTGATTCCTTTACGGAGCAGAAATGACAACCGAGGAGCCGAGAGATCATTTCAGCATTTCGCGTCTGAACGGAAAACACAAACGACCAACTCGGAATGATTTGCCTTTGACGCTTATCAAAGCGTTCTTTGTGCATCGAACAGACCCACTCACCTCTTAGTGTGGCGGGATCTGCACAGTGCATGTCGCAGCGCTCCCTGCTTTCACTTCAATGTGCTTCCTGATGTCGAGTCTTGTGCCGTGCGGAGGCTCTGAAAGCGAGAGCAATGAAAAGGTGCACGACGCTGTGTTAGAAAACAGAGAAGTGAAAGGCAGTCCTTTCTCTAAGGAGGTAAAAGAAAAGCTACTCCCCATCGGGGAATCGAACCCCGGTCTCCCGCGTAACAGGCGGGGATACTTGCCACTATACTAACGAGGAAGACATCACACGCTCCGACCCCCGGCATCGTGTCCCGACCCAGCGTGCTGGAAGGCGACGCGTGCTGTGATTCCTTTACGGAGCAGAAATGACAACCGAGGAGCCGAGAGATCATTTCAGCATTTCGCGTCTGAACGGAAAACACAAACGACCAACTCGGAATGACTTGCCTTTGACGCTTATATACTTCTTAGTGTGGCGGGATCTGCACAGTGCATGTCGCAGCGCTCCCTGCTTTCACTTCAATGTGCTTCCTGATGTCGAGTCGTGTGCCGTGCGGAGGCTCTGAAAGCGAGAGCAATGAAAAGGTGCACGACACTGTGAAATAAACATTAATAAACGCATATATAACGTCGAAAACACATCTAACACTAGGAGTATACAGCACTCTGCACAGTGTACGAAGTAAATTATTTTTGCAGTAATTAATTATATTTACTATATTTATTATACACGTGTAAATTAATTACTGCGAAAATAATTTACTTCGTACACTGTGCAGAGTGCCGTATACTCCTAGTGTTAGATGTGTTTTCGACGTTATATATGCATTTATTAATGTCGTCGATTTTACGGTTGCAATTCGACGTTGATTATACGTCGAGGCGACGTATATATACGTATAGCCGTATTTTCGCCGTGAATATACGTATATTCGACGAATCAATGCCCACAGCTTGGCATACAAGGGTTTTGCGGAGGGGTCTTGCCACCTGCCTGAAAAAAAAACAGTAAAATGTTTGAGTGTCTATAGAGTTTCTATTTTTATTTTCTTGAGAAAAGTTGATACCATTTCCTGGAAACCCCGTCCCCCATCAGTGCGCGGTGCCCGGGGAAAAATCTGTAGGGGGGCGTCTGAAATTCTGAGCGGGGGTGATATTTCGGTTGAAACGGAGCTGTACGGTGCAGCTACCCAAATGAAATCTCGCAGCTATGCCATTAATTAGTGCTTTATGATAGAAGATATCGACTAGCAATCTGGTATTTGCGATGAAGTTCAGTTTCACATTTTTCGTCACTCTCACTGGAGAGTATTGCCTGGAGCGAAAAGTACCATAAGCGTTCATTTTTGCAGCTACATGGACGTTCTGAATCGTTAAGAAAAAATGTTGTAAAACCAACAGAAAGCACAGACTGCTATAACTAGTCCTAGTTATATAACGATTTTAAGTATAATGATAAACTACTGCAAGGAATCGGTCCACCTGAGCAAACAGGATCGTATAGTTGACACTCAATAACGACACTGATATGTGCAGTTCCTGGACGGATAGCCCTCCTGCCCATCAAACAGACTGAGTGACTGTTCCTGTCATTTAGTGTTGTCTGACCATTGACAAAGTACAACTATTTTTTTAGGGCGCAAATTAAGTTAGGTAAATCTTTTTGCCCAAAACTGAAGGGGCAACATTCCCCCCTCCCCCCGTGATGCCAGGCCTGTCCCCATCCTATTCCATAATGTCATTATATATAATACCATACAACAGTGACCGATCCTTACTAACTACATGCGTTAAAATTGCACATCAGCTCATAGCAGGGGGCACATAGCCGCGATGTATTATCAATGTTATATTTCAACCATAATATCGACAACATTAATAAACGCATACGTTGAGAAAATATCGAACCCAACATATTTTCCGGTTATATACCACAATGCATTGCTAGTATTCGTTGGTCACAATTTTGGACACGTTTTTCAAACGTAGAAGTATATCCGCAAATATCTCAGCAATCCTCTTTTGACGAGTAAGTATGAACAATAATAATACTATCTGAATACATACAGATCTTTCTTAATATTATTTTGATTAAAATAGTACGTGAATAAGCAAAAAATGGCACATAAAATAGTGTGAATGGGGAAGATGACACAAAATCGTTTTGCCGTTTCTCTATTCTTATTCTATGTTGTACTTTCAAACTTTGGGTACTCTTTAATTAGGACAGACTTTATTGCTCAACTGCTATGATGCAAGCCAAATTTTATACATTTATTTCAGTTTTGAGCTTAGTAAACCGTTCACTTTTTAGATTATACTAAAGAAGATATTAATCATCATTTATTTGGGAAGTAATATTATATAATTTTTTCCTAGCTGCGGTGCTGAAGTCCCACCCTACATCAACAGAAAAAGAAATAAAGGAGCATGCAATGTGTTACTTGAAGAATGCATATGAAAGACAGGGGGCCAGGAGATCTGGACACTGAAAATAATAGGTTTTTGGTTCTAACTGTTAGGACAATTAGACAGGGTTTGCAAATAGTGGAAAAAAATCATCTTAACTTCCATTGTAATATTTTTTTTTCTTGGAAATATAGAAGTTGTACATTTTAAAATGTATATTTGAATCAAAATGTGGTTTTGAGTTAGTGTGTTAATGTAATTAGTTTTGTGTTTGTCATTACTATACTGTATATTGCCATGTTACCAGAATTTGTAGCTGAAGTTTAAGACTAGTTGTGTTTTTTTATGATTATTGCCCATATGTTGATTGTTGATTGATTGTATACAATGTATAATTTGAAATACATATGTTTCAGGTGTGAATGTGTATTTTCAGAATACATTTCTAAATCTAATCATTGGCTTGGTTTACTTGTTTCTACACCTATAAAATCTATCTTTGATGTATAATAGACCTCTACCCATATACGTATAATAGACCTCTAAAGTTATACGTATAATAGACCTCTAACCATATACGTATAATAGACCTCTAAAGTTATACGTATAATAGACCTCTAACCATATACGTATAATAGTCCTCTAAAGTTATCCGTATAATAGACCTCTAAAGTTATCCGGAACTCCAACCATATATGTATAATAGTCCTCTAAATTTATCCGTATAATAGAACTCCAACCATTTATGTATAATGAACGTCTAAACATAGACGTATAATTGACGTATAACTTTAGACGTATATTAGAATTTCATTCTAGACGAATTGTAGACCACATTTAGACGTATAAGGTATGCGTTTAATAGACGTATATTATACGTCTTTTGCCCACTGGGTGGGCTCCAGATGCACATGGAAGCAATCAAGTGTTTCATCCGAGCTGTTTCAAAGACTGCCCAAGAGCTTTCCTTTCACAGAGGCGCAACGATTAATGATGGGGGTGCACCCTTCAATGCGCCTTACGACTCTAGGGAGTGATTGAGACGATTCGTAGCGTGTGCTCATTTCTCTCTATTCCCCGTGTTGCAGTGGTAGGATGACGTAAATTACTGCTTCGACACGTAACGCCATTATAATCACGTGAAGGAGCTGAGGGCTTTAGTTTTGTTTCGTTTTCCATGACGTTCGTAAGCGCGCAAATCAAAGGCAAGTCCTGCGTCTAACACGAACGTAAATGCTTTTGAAAGTGCAGTGTGGTGCAGCTTGTAAAATCCTTGTCCACATTTGTGGTTTGTTGATGTTTGTTCTGTCTGCCAAAGTTGCATTTTGACATCCGGACGGGGGGACTTTATCATTTGAACGTGAAGCCAGCCTTAAACCCTCTGAGGTGTGTCTATCTGCCGGCACGTATCTTGTGAAAGGTATTTTTTTTTAACGGAGAGCAACTTTAAAAAGGTATCCGCAGCCACCTCGCAGTCCGTGTTTGATTATAGGAGGAATGCGGCGGCGGCGAGCTCGCATTTGTCGTGCTCGAGTGTTTAAGGCGATGGGATCGAAATGCGTTGGGGACTCCCCGCGCAGGTTCGAAACCTGCCGACTCCGGCGTCTGCCGCATGTCGCCTTGTGCCTGCGCGGCAGAGGCGAAGTGCCGCTTCTCCTTTCCTGGTACTATAACAACGCGAAATCGCTTGGACCTGCTGCCACGGACATCAATTCTTCCGATAACCACACACTTTGCCTTCGCACCTCTGGTGCTCTGCTTATGCCTTTGAAAACCTAATGAATAAAGCTGAAAGAACCGACACGATATGTAGGTGCTGGTAAAGCACGCAGTAAAGAACTGTTAAAAGCAAGGGTTTCAGTGGGTTAACTGAGGAGAAGGCGTGATCGCTAATTGTTGACTTTTTATTTGGTGTTAGAAACACTCTTACTGTGCATGACGTGCAACAAATGTAGCCACAGAAATTGCATCACGCTTTCATGTATGCTATTGCAAACACCAACGTTGCCTAGATAGAAAACCGAAATAGCCGTGGGTTTGCTTGCTGGTCTGAAGGATCTCTCTTCGAATCTCTATCATTTGTCAATGGAAGTAAAAGGCGCTGCAATCTGATACGTTCAGAATCAAACCCGCAGCTGTTGTTCGACTTTATTTCTTGACTAATTACAACTGAGTGTCGCATGAGCAGTTACATAAACTTGTCTGGTATATTTGAACACAAATGCCGTTCTTCAATTAAAACTAACAGTACATTGTCAGGGACATTCAGTTCTATACAAACAAGAGACAGACAAGAGAATATTTCTACCGTTCATGTGGACTACGTGTTGACTTACTGATCGGAATAATTGAAAGGTTCGGGCTCATAGCCGATGCAGTGCGTGCTAATTAGAACAGCAACGCTGAGCTCTCAGCACCGTACTGAGCCCAGGTGTTTTTCTAAAGCTGTCAGGTGCAGTTCATTTACATGAAGGAAATCTCTTACTGGGTACGATTACAATGCAGTAAGTAGCACAGACTACTTAGGGAGCAGCCCGATGTGTTTAAAAATGACCCGAGCCAGGTAAGAGTCGAACCTGCAATCTCCTGATTCGTAATCAGACGCCTTATCCATTGCGCCACTGGACCTGGTGTAACACTGCAGGACTGTAACCCAGTGAGCTCAGCCCTGCAACTAGTAAAATATTACCCCCGGTCCATTCTTTTCCAAAAGTGAGAAACACCTGTTTTCTACATGTTGTCTGTTTTAAAACCATATCTCTTTAAACCAAACCAAAGAGTTTGTCTTTTGCACTGCTATTCTGATTCATTTCGATTTCAAAGAAAAAAAAAACATTACCTTCCAAAGCATCATAAAATTGTCCCTTCTTCCAGACTCTACTTCTCTCTTGTAGTAGTACAGCAGACCTTTCCAGGTGAGCAGATCACAGAGTCCGAAATGAGCTTCCTCAATCAAGCAAAGTACCTGAACATGACTCTGTCATCATAAAAGCGCCCCTGTAATAAAGAAATTAAATCCGAAATCAAGAGGGCAGTTGCCTACTGAAATACAAGAAGTCATCAATTTTAACCTAGCAACACATTAAAGGCTGCATCTATACAAGTACGATTCTAGAAATGCTCACCAGATTACGTTTTAAGAAGGAACTGTGCCTCAGGTTCCGCCGAGATCTTAACTCGGATGGCAGGATTCAGAGTCCGGAGTGCGGACTGATGGCGCACGGAGGGTCCATATACTGTGGATCCCTCAGTGATCTTCCGCGTATTCAAACCACCAGCGTGTGACTCCCCTGTCCCCGTGACCTCATTGGTCTGCTCTCTCCTCTGTGCAGCCGAGCCCGACTCACGGTAAAGTGAAAAAAAATATGCCCTCAACGTGAGATTTAGTCTGGAGCGAGGATAGATGTTACCTTTTTATCATTGAACAGGATGTATGTGATGTGGCGACTAGGTTCAATTTTGTATCCTCTTTAAAAGATTAAGGACTGGGGTGAGCGTGATTTACCAGCTAAGAACCCGACGTGCGCACCGTTTAAGCTGCATAGACTCGGTCGTTTAACTCTTCTCCATTAGTAGGGTTAAGGTTAAAGAAAAAAACATTGCTGACTTCTTTTTTTTTTGCCAGCCGCTAGCGCTGATTAGCAAGGTTTGTGAAGGTATTTCATGTTTTGCAAGTTGCATCCATTTTAAGAAAAACAAGTCGCGTTAAAGACAGGAAATGAATACTTGCATTTAATTAAGTCTAGCCGTAGGCGGTTGTCCATAATGACCAGTACTGTTCAAGAAGACAGAACAAAGAAGGCACCGCTGGGATTCGAACCCAGGATCTCCTGTTTACTAGACAGGCGCTTTAACCAACTAAGCCACAGTGCCCCGGGAGTGTTGTCCTTTTGCAGCCACTTGGACACACCTTTAGAAAAACATTTTGTTAGGCATTCTGCCTCAGCCTAAACACCTATAGCTTGCAAAGCGCATGCTATTAGACAGGCACCTCTGCAAGACCTTAAGAGTCTCTTAAACTAGTGATAGTAAGGTGTTCCCAATGGGTGATGTTCGGCTTTCAAATCATCTCATCCGTGGAAGCGCCGAGATGCAGCTGTTTAAGGCTTAGAAGCAGCTGACTGTTTCACTACCTAGCTGATCACTGTCAGTCAGGGAGCTTAGAGGTGAAAAGCCTGTCTGAGAGACAATTCGCCATCGATCAGTTCAATATGTTCCGTACCAGCTCGGCGCACCCGAGATCATCTTGGTAGCCGTGTAGCTCAGATGAGTGAGAGCTTGTGTGTATTTACCACCGTGATTGGATGCCGGCCCTTCTCAGGTCACAGTAAACCTTCTGCTCAAAAAAAGTGAGGTAAAACCTCACTCTGCACAGTAAAACCTAAAAAAGTGAGGTTTTATTTAATCTCTGTCCAAGGGAAACGTTTCATTTTTTCAAAGAAATGTTTGTTAAAAAATAAAGTCATAGTTCCATGGGATTCAATCATAGACCGTGTGACATGGAAGTCAGGAACCTAACCCACTAAAGCACTACAGAAACATTATCGACAGACAATGTACAGCGTGTACTATTCTTGTGTTGCGGTACATGAATATAATTATATCGTTATTAATTTCTAATTTATAACTTTATTAACTTTATAAATTAACTTTATAAATTTATTAACGTTATTAATTAATTTCACGACGCACAGACAGAGCGTGGGGAGCCGCCGCCTGCAAACACAGCTCCAGGCAGGACTCCGCTCTGCAGGAGCCGCAGAGCAGAGGAGATGGGGGCAGCTTAGCTCCTGTGCAGAGACCTGAGCTGTTGTTGCTGCGGACGCTGTCTTTTCTGCACTCGGGGTAGGAGTGAATGTTGAGTTGCCCTTAGAAATGAAGCAGAGCACTTCAACGGCACGGGTGTGTGTGTGTGCGCCCTGGTGATTCTGGGAGACAGATCGAACCTGGGCTAAAAGAGAGGAGGCTTAGCCCTCTTCCATTTACTAGTTCAAAGTTGTACAACCCATTTGTATCTGCTAGGCGGCGCAGTCGTCGTGCACAAAGAACGCTTTGAAAAGCGTCAAAGGCAAGTCATTCTGAGTTGGTCGTTTGTGTTTTCCGTTCAGACGCGAAATGCTGAAATGATCTCTCGGCTCCTCGGTTGTCATTTCTGCTCCGTAAAGGAATCACAGCACGCGTCGGCTTCCAGCACGGTGGGTCGGGACACGATGCCGGGGGGTCGGAGAGAGCGATGTCTTCCTCATTAGTATAGGACCTGTCACCTGTCCCCACCTGTCACGCGGGAGACAGGGGTACATCAGGACGCGCATTGAAGTGAAAGCAGGATGCGCTGCGACATGCACTGTGCAGATCCCGCCACACTAAGAGGTGAGTGGGTCTGTTCGATAACAGCGCTAGGCGAATCCCCAATCCCCTTTTGTGCGTGGCGACAAAAGAAGTCTGAAGTCCGTTTCCACCCGGGGACCTTTCGCGTGTGAGGCGAACGTGATAACCACTACACTACGGAAACAGTGGTCAGATGTGTCCAGCGGCCCAGTGCTGAGCTTCGCCAATGCGATTCAGCGGCTTCCAGTGCCTTTATTGGTGTGCGCTGATGGACCGTGCTCTCTCTCCAGAGTCCAGCACGCCTGTCATGGACGGAGCAGGAAAGGCGGCGCCACATTCTACAGCCCTCTCCACGCAATCGACGAAATCGGGCTACTGAAGTGGAGAAAATCGCCTCTCCAGAAAGTGCAAATATCATCTTGGAGAGTATAAATCCTATTGCCAAAGGTCAGCCCTGTCTACCAGAGTAACCCTCCCACCTCCTGCAGCGATGGTCAGCTCTGGCCGCCTGGGTGAAAACCAGGAATCCTAACCGCTAGACCATATAGGAGCGCACAACCCTGCTGTTCCGGGCATCATGCAAGCAAACTACAGAAATATTAGAAAACACGCAAGAGAGTTGTCACTCAGAGTGTCGAAGGGTCGATGTATACTGGGGCTCAGTTGAAATGCAACGTCAGGACTTTTCTGAATTATGTCACATGAAGAGAGCACAGCCTTTTCCGCCCTGCCACGTGTGTATCGGTAACTCGCCGTGATCGTATAGTGGTCAGTACTTTGCGTTGTGGCCGCAACAACCCCGGTTCGAATCGGGGTCACGGCAGAATAGGGGCGTCTGCTTTTACTACTTGCACGAATGAAGGCAAAAAAAAGCCAATTGATGTGAACGAACGGCGCTTTACAGAGGAGTACTGCCTGACTGGATCGTTGATGAACGACAGAGACCACTCCGACCTCTTCTCGGGTTTCTTCAATGACTTACTAAGGATCTTCTTCACATTCGCCCATGCAGGGGAAGCCAGTTACACCAAAGCAAACGCAGGAAAGTGCAATTCAAGCAGAGACCAGGAGGGACTTGTTTACACCGAGAGTGGTCGGAGAATGGAACAATGCGCCCAGCCCTGTTGCTGGAGCCGATTCTTGATGAGATCTTGGGCTCACTAAGAAGCCCCCGCTGGATGCTAATCTTTCTGTTGTTCTTGCAGGTCCTGCGCTGCTTTTGAGCCGACAGAGCTCGTCCTGGTCTGTCGGCACAGCCCAATTGCAAATGATCGGCTCCGCGTACAGAAGGAACGTGCGTTTGGTACAAGAGTGCATGAAGGCACTGGAAATACATTGGGAACAAATGACCAGTCGCTCAATACCTCTGTGAAGTACAGGAGCGTGCAAATCGAGGCTGTTTCCGCCCGGTCTCGAACCGGGGACCTTTCGCGTGTTAGGCGAACGTGATAACCACTACACTACGGAAACCTGTAGGGACTGCTGCTGGTGTATCGCTTGCGTTTCGGGCTGAGAAAGGGACGCGTCATTTTAGGCAGGGGGCGCTGGAGAGAGGAACAAAGGGAGCGATGAAACAAAATGCCGAAACCCGGGATTGAGCCAAGGATCTTTAGAACATACTCTCACGAATCGTTAGAATATGTGCGTTTGATCATCAATTGCGTAACAACCACATTCGTTCGACTTGAGCCATCAAGCTCATAGTTTTCAAATCTTGAAAGCTGTCATTGAGCACATCATAGTCTGCAGTACGCCCCGTAACTTGCGTACTTCAACAGAAAGAAGAGCAGACAGCTCCATAAATATGCGAGGCGCAGAGAGTGCAAGGCGAGCCGCACACGTTTCGGTGGCTGAGAGAGGGCAGTTTTTGCTTCTGCATTTCCCAAGTAAGGACGCATGACAACAAGCGATTGCGGTGCTCATTTACGACATAGTGGTGATGAGTTTTCAGTACGTGTTCTTTTGAACGAGCAATGAGGTTGCTGCCTTGGACAGCTGACTGCATGCTCTCATTGTGCCACGTGATGAGTATTCACCAGGCTCGTTCAGTCATTAGTCACATTCCATCATTTGCCATAAGCAGATGCTGCAAGGTGATGTGGATATCAGTTCCCAGTCACGAGGACAAAAAGAGCACACAAGGGCTCAGCCGGGAGTTGAACCCGGGACCTCCCCCACCCTAAGCGAGAATCATACCCCTAAACCAATGAGCCACGGCAGCACTTTCTATTTTATCCTGTCAGCGAGCTTGAGGACGGGGGAGAGGCGTCATTCGCTCGTCCAGTCAGACCTTCATCAATAAGTCAAGAAAGCCGCAATTACACGACTGCCTTGCAGACGAAGGGCAGTGAACTGCACCCGGTAAGAGGGGAACAAGCGGCACTAGGCGACACCGAGGCATGAGCCCCAGCGAGGGGGGTTAGCTTGCATGGTACGGCGCTCGCTTTGCATGCGAGAGGTAGCGGGATCGTTTCCCACGTCCTCCAGGTGTGTGCTTAGAGCTTGATGTGCCGAAAGGTGTCCTTTAGCCTGTGGTCACACCTTGCATGGAGAGCGTCATGCAGCTGTCAATCATTTCACAGCCACGCCCCCTCTTCATCTTCTCTCTGCCTTAAGCGTCTCCGCCACTCTCTCTTGACATTTCATGTCAGCATGTCAGAAGTCCGAGTGACGTTTTTAATGGCTGAGTGAGGGCACGATGCTGAAGCAGAGAGGCCACTTCAGCCAGAGAGACTTGTGCTAGGTGAGATCTGAAAAACAGACTCGCAACAGAAACAGACCAAAAAAGTATCGGTGAGATCAAAAGGCAAATGCAACATCCAGCAGAGGGCGTCTGAAGATTAGGGAACGGGCGACTGAAATCCATATGAGGCAAACTTTCCGGCTGTGCACTGCAGCTGGCCTCGTTGGCGTAGTTGGTAGCGCATCAGTCTCTTTATCTGAAGGTCCTGAGTTTGATCCTCACACGGGGCATGGCTGCTTGCTCTTTTCAAACACTTGCGGCAACTGTTCGCTCATAACCACGTCTGGAATGCGTGACCTTTACACGGGGGAGAAGCAACGCCGCATCCCTTTTCTAAAGAACATTCATATTCAGAAATAAGTCTAGAAATTTGCCATTACTTTTGCTGTCAGCCTGCCCATGTTGCCAAAGAAAGATTCACTCGGCGTCAACATGACAGAACAGCGATCACTTGAAAACACTGTTCCACACTCCGTAAGCAAGAACTTCAGTGTTTGCAGTCACCCGATATGCCGATAGTCAAAGGAGCACAAAACACGAAGCGTCAAAAGACAAGATGAGTTGATGGAAAGAGCGTTGAATTGATGAGCACAAAAGTTCAGCTCGTACAATAGGCAACGAAGGTCCCGGCGTCATCATCGCACTTGAAAGGACTGCCTTGCAGACTAAGGGCAGTGGGAGGTTGCTGTTTTGAGATGGAGGCATTGGGATGGTGGGCCGAGATCTATTCTTCTTAAGGAATTCTTCATCGTGAAAGATCGGTCCACAGATCATCCAAAGAACTTACAAATTTTTGGGACTCAGGGAATCACGTCTTGAAAATACGTCTTGGACGCGTAACGGCATTCTATCCAACTATCCAACTGCAGGACTTGAGAGTTTTTTGTGCTTTGTTCTGTTTTCGTTGACATCGCATTCGTAAGAGCGTCAAAAAAAGGCAATTCCAGCATCTAACACGAATAAAAGGGCTATTGAAACTGCAGGGCTGCGCAGCTTCTAAAATCCTTGCACACAATTCTCCGTTATTGTTACTTCCTTCTTTCTGTCTAACAAAGTTCCCTTTTCCTGACCGGACGGGGAGACTATCATTCCAACTTGAAGCCAGCCTTAAGTTCTCCGAGGCGCATTTGTCTGCTAGCATGCATTTTGTGAAATTTTTTTTTGTTGTTGTTAAACCAAAAGCGACTTTGAAAAAGGTTTCCACCGCCGCCCGGCACTCTATGTTAGACTGTATCAAGAAAGCAGCGCGCGCTGCAGCCGTGGCCGAGTGGTTAGGGCGATGGATTAGAAAGCCGTCGGGGTCTCCCTGCGAAGCTTCGAGTCCTGCCGCCTACGGTGTCGTCGTGTGTCTGCGCAACAAAGGAAAAGCACCCGTTTCGCTTTTCCCGCGACTTTTAAAACACGAATGATCTGGATTTCTACATGAATGGCTCTTAAAATGTGATCTGATCTTCATCTGACGCATAATAATAAATAAAGACAGTCTTGTTTAACAAAAAACACACAACATTTTACATTGTCAATTCAGTTCAAATCAATGTATTTCTATATAGCGCCTTTCACAACAAGGTTGTCCCAAGGCACTTAACAATGCAAGTTGTTAAGAGCCTTGTGTCTAATATGCCGCCTAGGTTACGTGCTGTCTCTTTGAGGCAAATGTTTAAATCCTCTGAGTTAAGTGCTGAAGTTATAGTAGTCCTATCAGTATTGTTGCCTCCGATCAACAGATCCTCAGTTTTCTCAGAGTTGAGTTACAAAAAGTTTTCACACATCCAAGTCTTTCCTTCATTAATGCATTTAACTAAAGTGATAATAGAAGAGTTGTCATTTGGTGGAAACAAAATGTTTATCTGAGTGTCATCAGCATATGAATGAAAGTTCATATTATTTTTTCTTATTATCCTACCTAGCAGCAGCATGTAGAGAGAGAGAGCAATATTGGTCCCGGCACTGATCCGTCTGGTACCCCAAATTGAACTGGTGACGTTGATGAAGCAGTACAATTATTAGATATTTGAACATAATGAAAACGATGAGTAAAATGTGAAGTAAACCACTGAAGGACGGTTCCAGATAAGCCAACCTCAAACTCAAGCCTGTGTAACAAAACAGAGAGGTCAACCGTGTCAAAGGCAGCTCTAAGATCTAGAAGCACAAGCACTGTTGCATTCCCCGCATCAGTAGCTAAGAGAATATCATTTACGACTCTCGTTAATGCAGTTTCAGAAACCAGACTGAAATTTCTCAATTATATTATTTGAATCCAGATACGATTGACGTTGGGCAACAACTATTCTCTCAAGACTTTTAGATTGAAATGGGACCTTTGAGACAGGCCTGTAGTTGTTAAGAACTTGTGGATCCAAATTTGACTTCTTAAGGAGCGGTCTAAGAACCACTACCTTAAATTGATCATGTACGACGCCTGACGCAAGCGATGCATTCATCATACTAATTATAGGTCCTGCCAGTCCTTCGAGGGAATCTTTGACTAGCTGAGTGGGGATGGGATCTAGCAAACAGGTGGTTTACTTTGTCTTACGTCTGTGTTCATGAGTCCACCATAAGAAGAAATCTGAACAGGAGTGGTGATCATCCGAGGTCACCACGGAGGAAACCACTGCTCTCCCCAACAAAAAAACCACCACTGCCCCTCTCAAGTTTGCTAAAGACCACATGGATGTTCCACAGCAACTCCTGGAACAATGTTCTGTGGACAGACGTGACAAAAGTTGAACTTGTTGGTAAATGTGCACAGCGTTATGTTTGGAGATAACAAAACACTGCATACCAACTCCAAAACCTCATCCCACCTGGGAAGCATGGCGGAGGCTGTACGGCTTGCAATCATCGAGGGACCGATGAATTCCAAGATGTATCAGGAAATTCTACAGCAGAATGTCAGGGTGTCTGCCTGTGATCTAAAACTCGAAAGACGCTGGGTCATGCAGCATGACAAAAATAAAGGAGTACATCAACAACAGAGTGGCTGAAACAGAAGAAATTCCGTATTTTGGGATGGCCAAGTAAGAGTCCTGACCCCAATCCCATTGAAGTGCTGTGGCATGATCTGAAGCAGGCCGTTCAGAAGACATCCCAAAAATATACATGAACTGAAACAGTTTTGCATAGAGGAATAGGCCAAAATACCTCCTAACCGCTGCTCAGGTCTGACCAGCCGCTACAGAAAGTGGGGGTTGAGGTTTTTGTCAATAAAGGAGGTTCCACTAGCTCCTTAATATAAGGGTTCACGTACTTTTTCCATCAATGACCTTGATTGTTTAAAACATTTGTTAAAACAGCAATGTCAAATGTTGGGCGTGTGTTGTTTGTTAAATCAGACTCTCTTTATTGATTATTATGACTTAGATAAAGATAAGATCACATGTTAGGAGCCATTCATGCAGAAATCCACATCATTCCGAAGGGCTGTTTACAAAAGTTTTTCTTCCAACTGTATGTGAGAGAAAAGCAGAGCCGCTCACTGAGTAAGGTGGGGTTGTAGCTTCGCAAATTGCAAGGACATTTGTACTCTCAAAAGGGGACAGGAGCACCCCAGATGGGACTCGAACCCACAATCCCTGGCTTAGAGTGCCAATGCCTTAGCCATTAGGCCACTGCGCCACACTGGGTGAGGTTGATCACGCTGATGAAGAGCTGGTTTTTTTTTCCTTTGCTTTTTCAAAGGGATCCCCAAAAATAAGGGAAGTTAGGCAGCAGAAGGTTTACTGTGACCTGAGAAGGACCGGCATCCAATCACGGTGGTACACACACACACGCTCTCAATCATCTGAGCTACACGGCTACCAAGATGATCTCAGGTGCGCCGAGCTGGTACGGAACATATTGAACTGATTGACGGCGAATTGTCTCTCAGACAGGCTTTTCACCTCTGAGCTCCCTGACTGACAGTGATCAGCTAGGTAGTGAAACAGTCAGGTGCTTCTAAGCCTTAAACAGCTGCATCTCGGCGCTTCCAAGGAGAGATGATTTGAAAGCCGAACATCGCCCATTGGGAACACCTTACTATCACTAGTTTAAGAGACTCTTAAGGTCTTGCAGAGGTGCCTGTCTAATAGCATGCGCTTTTCAAGCTATAGGTGTTTAGGCTGAGGCAGAATGCCTGTTAACAAAATGTTTTTCTAAAGGGGCCTCGCACTCTTTTCCAAGCAATGGTCACCATCCCCACCGAGTGTCACAATGTAGTCATGTCCTAGGACGTCACCTGTTAGTCTCCATTTGTCTGCCACCAACACTTTAGGTTACGGGGTCACAACCGCACCCCGGAGCGCAGAGGAGCCGTTGGCGTTCTGGTGGCGCAGATTGGGCTGAAGGTGGGGCGCTTGAATCTCGCTGTTGGAGGCCGTCTGAAACTGACCCAAGCCTTTCCCTTGAATTAAATGTAAATAAGATATGAACCCCAGATGCACATGGAATCAATCACGTGTTTCCTTTGAGCCGTTTCAAAGACTGCTCCAGAGTTTACCTTGCACAGATGCGCAAAGATTAATGATGGGGGTGCATGCTTCCAGGCGCCTTACAACTGTAGGGACTGATTAGAGACAATTCGTAGCGTGTGTTCGTTTCCATATACGCCCCGTGTTGCAATGGTAGGATGAAGTCAAATACGGCTTGGACGTGTAACGGCATTCTATCCAACTGCAGGACTTGAGGGTTTTTTTGTGCTTTGTTCTGTTTTCGTTGACATCGCATTCGTAAGAGCGTCAAAAAAAGGTAATTCCAGCATATAACAGCCAGCCTTAAGTCCTCTGAGGCGCATTTGTCTGCTAGCATGCTTTTGTGAAAGTTCAAATTTGGACAAACACAATCTGTGGCGTTTAGCGTGACATAGTCTTGCAGGCATCGTGCTGTCTCACTGCAATACTATACCACTGGAGGAAACAGTCCATCTGGCCATGAAACTCATTTGAACGTCTAGCTACAGCAACTAACAATATCATGATTTATTCAGGATGTGTGGAATCAGAACATCCCGGAGACAGCTTCCGAAATCGTGAGCATTCTCTGGTGGTGTCCTGCTGGGATCCTGTGGGCGTGTGTTGGTGGTATAGTGGTGAGCATGCAAAAGCCACTGCATTGGCCAGGAATCGAACCCGAGCCTCTTACTTGGCAGGCAAGAATTCTTCCACTGAACCACCAATGCTCAATACCTGTACCTTCAAAAAAGACGCTTTTTTGGTGCTCTGTTCAAAAAGCGTCGACATCTGTTTCCAGCTGCAAAATGCCATCCGCAGACACTGAAGAATTTATTTATTTAGACACCGCTCAGAATCCCCTGTAAGATTCTCCCTCAGTTCCTTTGAGCAGTGTTTTACCTCTTTCAAAAGGCTTCACTTTCCTAGTCACATTCCAAGGCTCATCGAACCCGGGCTGTTTCCTCCAGCGGTATAGTATTGCAGTGAGACAGCACGATGCCTGCAAGACTATGTCACGCTAAACGCCACAGATTGTGTTTGTCCGTTCGTGTCAGTCGTCCTGCAACCACGGGAAGTGGGACACAAACATGCTGCAATGCTTTCAGGACGTTAGGATTTGTTTATGCAACATCCGAGAAGAGTACTTGTGGCTTGAATGTGAACTGTACGTGCCCGCCCCCTTTCCTCTGTAGTGCATGAGTTCCTCCCGGCATGCCCTTCGTCATTGTTCTGTCATCTTGTATTTAAAGGGTTGTATTTCTGCTGCTGAAAATAAGCAACGGTTTTCTCACAACGCCCTTTGTTTCCGACGGAGCCCTTGTCTGTCATGAAATTCTTCAAAACCTCAAGCTAGAAGAAGAAGACGACAAATATGAAGCGTTACAGCAACGACATGCCATGAGACGATTGATAACGATTTCCGTAGGATCCCCGCGGTTGCCTGGCAACCGTCAGCTTTGCGCAGTGGCAGTATCGTAGCCTGTGAGGTTTAGCCGAGGCGCGATTATTACTAGTTGAAAACTTTTCCCAATATCCCCCTTCCGCCGGTTTGCAATACAATCGGCGAAAGCAATTTTTGACAGTCTCGTCAGAGACTGAGCAAGGTGTTTAAAGACAGATTTTGTCATGGTGACATCATGATAGAAAGAAACAAGCTTGTTACGTTTCAACAGAAACGCTCTTTAGCTCTTTCAGCGTTATGCAGAGAACAGCGTCTGTCGAGATCACTTTTGAGTCAGCGCGAAACGCCGTGTGCTGTCAGTTTGATTTCATATTGCTTGTAGCGGCGCCCGGCTTTTGTCTGTCAAACGTTAGGTTGCGCTTCTTCATGCTGCATCGTCGGCATGAGTGGAGCTTTATAAACGTCTGTACTTACTGCGCCCCATAAGAAATCGTTTGTCCCCGTTCAAAAGAGATTGTGCGATGTCCTGCAGCAAACCTTTGACAGTTTGAAAAGAGGAATTTATTCTGCTTCCTGTGCGTGCAGTAGTTACAAAGTTGAACGCCTTTACACGATCTGCTGCAGTTTTCAGTGGGCGGGCTTTGTCAAATGGCTTGGAAAAACGCACTGTGTTTCGGCTCGGGAAACATCATGAGCAGTGTCCTGCATGTTTTCTGTGTATAGCTGTCTTTTAACGCATACAGAATTCATTCGAAATCATTGATTTCTCCAATTAACAAGGGTCCCTTAAAGGATGAGTCAAAGTAACGTCTAATCGGATTAGTTTCCTTAGAGCTGGTTCAGAGTTTGCTCAAGAGTTTACCTTTCACAGATGCGCAAAGAAGAATGTTGGGGGTGCACGCTTCAAAGCTCCTTACAGCTGTAGGGAGTGATTCGAGACGATTCGTGGCGTGTGCTCGTTCCCATATACCGTACGCCCCGGGGTGCAGTGCTAGGATGACATACAATACCGCTTGGGCACGTAACGGCGTTATATGCAAGTGCGGGACGTGAGGGTTTTCGTTTGTTCGTTTTGTTTTGCTCTGCTTTGCTTTGTTTCGTGGTCAAGAGGCGTAAGGTAAGTCGTAATCCAGGGAGAACACTGGTGGCAAACAGTCCGAGGTGAGAGGCGAGGTCCAAAGTCGAAAAGGCAGAAGGGGAGTCCAATATCCAGAATAAACGAGGTAATGGAAAAACGCCAGGTAGAGCTCTCAAGGAGCAGACTCAATACCGAGCAGCGGGAAGCAGGTAAAGATGGTAAAAATAGCACTGCGTACCGCACGGTGGAGTGTGTGCAGGTGGGTAAACTCGTGCGGCGGCGTTTGTTAATAATCACCCACTGCTGGTGCTGATTAGATCGCTTATGAGTTGGTCTTAACTGCCTGGCGGTCATGACAAGCTCCTCTTTAAGCTGTGGTTTAGTTTTGCATTCATGTGTTTCTAGAGCAGGTATTTATGGGGGTGGGTGGGTCTTTCACAGAGGTTAAGGACAAATCCCCCACATGAAATTTTACTGTGTGCGTTCAGACAGTCACAGGTCAAGAGCCAGGCAGGAGGACAATGGACAGAAGAGCCAACGAACTAAAAATAAAAGAACGAATATGAAAAAGCCACCATCTTTTTCTTTTTGACATTTTCCGACTTTCATGCAAGCCAGGACAAAGTTGCTCGTAGCTACTTGTGGATTCAAATACTCTATCGAGTGCTTTGATGAGTTTTTGCAATTTGATTGTCGTCCTGTCAGCCTGTTTCTGTTTTTTTTTTCAATCTAGTGATGGAAAGTAAGAGGGAAATGATGGAGCAATCAATAACCGCTCCGGAAAAATGGCAGAAAGAAATGGCCCGTCACTAAGGACATTTGTGAAGCAGAGGAGTGACATCACCACAAAGGCGACTTATTCTGCTGAATAATGATTGAGGTGCGTTAAGAGAAAGGTAGCTGCGTCAGCATGCTTAGGCTGCAAAGGATCAAGCAAAGGTTTACTCCATGCTGAAAAGAGAAGAAAAGAAGCACAACGTTTCGACTGTGGAGCCTTCTGTGCCATCTTCTTTAGCGGTTATGATGTTTACATTGGAAAAACTGAGACATGCGTCCCTGGGTGGGCTTGAACCACCAACCTTTCGGTTAACAGCCGCACGCGCTAACCGATTGCGCCACAGAGACTGACGGCCGCTTGTGCTCCCTACATTTGCAGGTTTATGGTCAAAGAAAACAATCACTTGCGCTTCTTGCAGCCGGCAATCTTTTTCCACTGACAACCAAGAAATGGATTTAATCTTTCACAAGCTGTATGGATTTCTTCAAAAACAAGTTATTCCAGAAAAGAAATGAATTCTTGCATTAAACTGAACCAAGCTGTACATGTTTGTCTGAAATGATACATTCGGCACAACAAGACACGGAGAGAGGCACCGCTGGTATTCAGACCCAGGATCGCCTGCTTACTAGGCGGGCACTTTAAGCCACTAGGGAACAGCGCCAGCGGAGCACCGCGCTTTTACAGACACTTGGACACATCTGTGTTCGGTGTGCACTTAACCTGCTCTCTGAGCCCGTTGCCTCCGTCCCATTTAATAGCAGAACTGACGCCAAGAGAAATGATGAGAAATGGCATTTATCGGGCACTTTTCATGTCCAAGCTGTGCATTCTTTGGCGACACCATTTTTTCTTTTGTTTAATTTCTATACTTATTCATAGAATAAAAACGATATGTCATGTACTGTAAGGGAAATGTCTCTTTTTTTTAATGGGGAAAGCTAGCACCACTAAATGTTGTGTTTAGAAGAAGTGATTTAACATGACACGTGACCTAATTTACCGGAGCAAAAGCTCACCCAGCAAGCCCTGCTTTACTTCTACAGGAGAGAAGTATTGTAGAGTCTGCAAGATGTTCAGCTGGGTAGCTACGTCAGCATGCCTCGGCTGCAAAGGAACAAGCAATAGGTTTATTGCATGCTGAAAAGAGAAGAACGGAAACACAGCGTTTCGACTGTGAGTTCTTCTCACACCTGAAGAAGCCTCACACCTGTAAAAGGCTCCATGGTTTTCTTTCTTCTCTTTTCAACATGGAATACACCTATTGTCTGCAAGATGTGACAATTTCATGGTGTTTTGGAAGAAAACCTTTTTTCTTTGAATTCAAAATCAATCGGAATTTCAGCACGACACATCAACACTTTTTCTGTTTTAAGGAGATGATATTTTAAACCTGATAAAAATAGTAGGAAACACAAGTTTCTTGCTGTGAAAATTTAGATGGGGAAGTGTACTACTAGTAGCAGTGTAGAGCTCTCTGTGGTGGAGTGCAAGCGCATGTTCTATGGGCCAGTGGCGTAATGGATAACGCGTCTGACTTCGGATCAGAAGATTGTGGGTTCGAGTCCTGCCTGGCTCGTGAGGCTTTTAAACCTCTCAGGTTCCTCGGTAACAGGTTGCCGTCATGTATATGAACTATAGAAAAGCATTTGCCACAACCCGTAAATTAGCATGCAAGTGCGGGCTAGTGAACACAGAACTGTATGGAGATCATCTCCAGCTCCGAGCTCAATTGCAATGAAAAAACATGCAGAACAGAACTGGAGAGCAGCTGAATTTGTGCTCGGTAGGGTGGGGAGGACTCAGCATTGCTATTGTTCTAATTGGCATGAACTGCAGGGGATCTGAATCAGAACATGTCAGTTAGTTCGATCATTGCGTCAATATGTAGGACACGTTAATACAGAATTATTACTTTGTCTGTCTCGTCTTTGTATATAGCTGAATGTCCCTGACAATTTCATGTTAGTTTTTAAGAACAACATTGGTGCTAATATATACACATATAGCATTTAAGGAACACGTAAAAGTTTAGTCCATGCTGAAAAGATAAGAAAACCGCCACAATGTTTCATCTTGGAATAAATCTTTACTTGTTGTTTTGCAGCCTACCCATTCTGACCTAACTCCTCCCTTGAAATTCCCTAACAGATAAGGGTACGTAAGGGCTCATGCGATGCTCAGTTGCAATTTGTCCCAAAACAAACAAGAACAGCAGCTGAGGGTTTGAGTTTGAACATGCACTGTATTAAAGCAGCTTTTATTTCCATTGATAAATGCTAGATATTCCTACAGAGATTCTCCAGGTGAGTAAGCGATTCCTGTTTCTGTTTCTATTTCTGTTTCATATATATATACAGTATATATATATGTTACATGTGTCTCTGCAATAGTACAAATGTGTTATACACTATCAGGGGCTGCTTTTTTGTGCACCTCATCTACAACAAGGGTTTTTTTTTTCATTTATGTTTGTGGACCTTCACCATTTGAGGAAGTGAGTTAGATAAGAAAGTTACAGGTATGGTGAGCAATGACTGACAAAGGCACGTACTGCGTATTCCTTACAGAAGTGTAAGCAATTTGTTCTAAAAAACACCGGCTAAAGTCCAACATCGTTAGCAATCTTATTACTTAAACAGAATTAACATCAATAAACTGTAAGGTGCTGGTACATGCGAGTAGATTTGATCTTCTATTAAACAAAAATGCAATTACAGCTCTAAAAAGGTCAACCTAGACTTCTGGAACAGATCTGTTCAGGTCATCGCTGTTCCTCTGACCTTGTGAGTCTTTGGAATTTTAAAAGTGTATTTTGCTTGCCTTTCATGTGGTCTGTGTACAAGTCACTGTGGCGTATGCGGTCCTACACAGCCTTGCTATAGACGTGACGAGCCTCCGCTATGTTGCAATGGAGAACAGGTTCAGTACGGAGCTGCCGAGAAAATTCAGCTGGAAAGCTCGTTGCAGAAAAGCATCGGTTTCTGTGTCCAGCGGCAAAGCGTCCTTCGTGGGTGCTGAAGAATCGATTTCACAGGCTGCGGGTCCAGGCGATTTAGAGTGTTAAAGGTCCCAGCGAAAACGAAATGGCGCTGGTCCTTTTACACGCACGCACGCAACCAAATGCAAAGGACGCCGTAGTCGGCAGGATTTGAACCTGCGCGGGGAGACCGCAACGGATTTCAAGTCCGTCACCTTAACCACTCGGCCACGACTACAGCGAGCGCTGCGGTCGCTGCCTTTTTGCTACAATCGAACAGGGAGTGCGAGGCGGCGGCGGCAGCGGAGGCAACTTTTTTCAAGTTCGCTCTCCGTTTAAGAAACCTTTTACGCCATACGTGCAAGCACACACACACACACCTCAGAGGACTTAAGGGTGGCTTCAAGTTGGAATGATAAAGTCTCCCCGTTCGGACATGAAAACAGAACGTTCTTTGACAGAAAGCAATCAACAACGGAGACATGTGGACGACGATTTTAGTCACTGCACTTTGAATAGCATTTTTGCTCCAGTTACAGGAGATGCACCAATGGCCCTTGACCTACGTTCTTACCAATGCCTTGAACATTCAAACAAAACAGCCCTCAAGTCCTGCGGTTTAATATAACGCTGTTACGTGTTGAGGCAGTATTTGACTCTGTCCTACCGTTGAGACACGGGGCGTATATGGAAACGAACACATGCTACGGATCGTCTCTAATCGGTCCCTACAGTTGGAAGGCTCCTTGAAGCGTGCACCCCCATCATTCATCTTTGCGCATCTGTGAAAGGTAGACTCTTGAGCAATGTTTGAGCCAGCTCTAAGGCAACTAGTGCTATTGGACAGAGACCTCTGGAAGATCCTAAGAGTCTCTTAACACCACTTCCAGCAGCAAGCTTAATTGTTCGCTGGAGGTCTCCCACCCAGGTACTGACCAGGCAAAGAATCACCACTACATTGAATGAGGAAGTTAATCCTGAAATCCAATTACATATCTCAAGGTAAGACAAATCCATAAGAACATGTCTTAGTATTACTTCGTTTACATTAGTATGGCACTGAGTTGGAGCTCCTCTTTAAGCTGTGGTTTAGTTTTGCATTCATGTGTTTCTAGAGCAGTTATTTATGGGGGTGGGTGGGTCTTTCACAGAGGCTCAGGACAAATCCCCTGCCTGAAAGTCTAATGTGTGCGTTCAGACAGTCACAGGTCAAGAGCCAGGCAGGAGGACAATGGACAGAAGAGCCAACAAACTAAAAATGAAAGAACAAATATGAAAAAGCCACCATCTTTTTCTTTTTGACATTTTCCGACTTTCATGCAAGCCAGGACAAAGTTGCTCATAGCTACTTGTGGATTCAAATACTCTATTGAGTGCTTTGATGAGTTTTTGCAATTTGATTGTCGTCCTGTCAGCCTGTTTCTGTTTTTTTTTCAATCTAGGGATGGAAAGTATGAGGGAAATGATGGAGCAATCAATAACCGCTCCGGAAAAATGGCAGAAAGAAATGGTCCGTCACTAAGGACATTTGTGAAGCAGAGGAGTGACATCACCACAAAGGCGACACATTCTGCTGATGGTTTTGGTGAATAATGATTGAGGCGCGTTAAGAGAAAGGTAGCTGTGTCAGCATGCGTAGGCTGCAAAGGATCAAGCAAAGGTTTACTCCATGCTGAAAAAATAAGAAAAGAAGCACAACGTTTCGACTGTGGAGCCTTCTGCGCCATCATCTTTAGCGGTTATGATGTTTACATTGGAAAAACTGAGACACGCGTCCCTGGGTGGGCTTGAACCACCAACCTTTCGGTTAACAGCCGAACGCGCTAACCAATTGCGCCACAGAGACTGACTGCTGCTTGTGCTCCCTACATTTGCAGGTTTCTGGTCAAAGAAAACAATCACTTGCGCTTCTTGCAGCCGGCAATCTTTTTCCACTGACAACCAAGAAATGGATTTCATCTTTCACAAGCTGTATGGATTTCTTCAAAAACAAGTTATTCCAGAAAGGAAATGAATTCTTGCATTAAACTGAACCAAGCTGTACATGTTTGTCTGAAATGAGACATTCGGCACAACAAGACACGGAGAGAGGCACCGCTGGTATTCAGACCCAGGATCGCCTGCTTACTAGGCAGGCACTTTAAGCCACTAGGGAACAGCGCCAGCGGAGCACCGCGCTTTTACAGACACTTGGACACATCTGCGTTCGGTGTGCACTTAACCTGCTCTCTGAGCCCGTTGCCTCCGTCCCATTTGATAGCAGAACTGATGCCAAGAGAAATGATGAGAAATGGCATTTATCGTGCACTTTTCATGTCCAACTGCTGCAGTTTTCAGTGGGCAATCTTTGTCAGATGGCTTGGAAAAACGCACTGTGTTTCGGCTCGGGAAACATCATGAGCAGTGTCCTGCATGTTTTCTGTGTATAGCTGTCTTTTAACGCATACAGAATTCATTCGAAATCATTGATTTCTCCAATTAACAAGGGTCCCTTTTTGAACCTGCCAGAAGCATTCTTTCAATGTAACAGATTTACTCCGGGGAAAGGCAGCATGACATTGAGAGTAGCTCAAGCTTTCAGCTCCCGTATCGGACTGCGTGTATGCAGACACCGCTCAGAATCTCCTGTAAGATTCTCCTTCAATTACGTTTTGCAGTGCTTTAGCTCTTTCAAAAGGCTTCGCTTTGCTAGTCACAATCCAAGGCTCATGACAACATTTGGAACCAATCGCCACTGCGTTGGCCAGGAATCGAACCCAGGTCAACTGCTTGGAAGGCAGCTATGCTCACCACTATACCACCAACACACACCTGCAAAAGCCCTGCAGGACACCACCAGAGAATGCTCACGATTTCGGAAGCTGTCTCCGGGACGTGCTGATTCCACACATCCTGAATAAATCATGATATTGTTAGTTGCTGTAGCTAGACGTTTAAATGAGTTTCATGGCCAGATGGACTGTTTCCTCCAGCGGTATAGTATTGCAGTGAGACAGCACGATGCCTGCAAGACTATGTCACGCTAAACGCCACAGATTGTGTTTGTCCGTTCGTGTCAGTCGTCCTGCAGCCACGGGAAGTGGGACACAAACATGCTGCAATGCTTTCAAGACGTTAGGATTTGTTTGTGTAACATCCGAGAAGAGTACTTGTGGCTTGAATGTGAACTGTACGTGCCCGCCCCCTTTCCTCTGTAGTGCATGAGTTCCTCCCGGCACGCCCTTCGTCATTGTTCTGTCATCTTGTATTTAAAGGGTTGTATTTCTGCTGCTGAAAATAAGCAACGGTTTTCTCACAACGCCCTTTGTTCCCAACGGAGCCCTTGTCTGTCATGAAATTCTTCAAAACCTCAAGCTAGAAGAAGAAGAAGACGACAAATATGAAGCGTTACCGCAACGACATGCCATGAGACGATCGATAACGATTTCCATAGGATCCCCGCGGTTGCCTGGCAACCGTCAGCTTTGCGCAGTGGCAGTATCGTAGCCTGTGAGGTTTAGCCGAGGCGCGATTATTGCTAGTTGAAAACTTTTCCCAATACCCCGCTTCCGCCGGTTTGCAATACAATCGGCGAAAGCAATTTTTGACGGTCTCGTCAGAGACTGAGCAAGGTGTTTAAAGACAGATTTGGTCATGGTGACATCATGGTAGAAAGAAACGAGCTTGTTACGTATCAACAGAAACGCTCTTTAGCTCTTTCAGCGTTATGCAGAGAACAGCGTCTGTCGAGATCACTTTTGAGTTAGCGCGAAACGCCGTGTGCTGTCAGTTTGATTTCATATTGCTCGTAGCGGCGCCCGGCTTTTGTCTGTCAAAAGTTAGGTTGCGCTTCTTCATGCTGCATCGTCGGCATGAGTGGAGCTTTTTAAACGTCTGTACTTACTGCGCCCTATAAGAAATGGTTTGTCCCCGTTCAAAAGAGATTGTACGATGTCCTGCAGCGTTCACAAAGCAAACCTTTGACAGTTTGAAAAGAGGAATTTATTCTGCTTCCTGTGCGTGCAGTAGTTACAAAGTTGAACGTCTTTACACGATCTGCTGCAGTTTTCAGTGGGCGGGCTTTGTCAGATGGCTTGGAAAAACGCACTGAGACATCATGAGCAGTGTCCTGCATGTTTTCTGTGTATAGCTGTCTTTTAACGCATACAGAATTCATTCGAAATCATTGATTTCTCCAATTAACAAGGGTCCCTTTTTGAACCTGCCAGAAGCATTCTTTCAATGTAACAGATTTACTCCGGGGAAAGGCAGCATGACATTGAGAGTAGCTCAAGCTTTCAGCACCCGTATCGGACTGCGTGTATGCAGACACCGCTCAGAATCCCCTTTAAGATTCTCCTTCAATTCCGTTTTGCAGTGCTTTGGCTCTTTCAAAAGGATTCGCTTTGCTATTCACAATCCAAGGCTCATGACAGCATTTAAAACCAATCGCCACTGCGTTGGCCGGGAATCGAACCCAGGTCAACTGCTTGGAAGGCAGCTATGCTCACCACTATACCACCAACACACACCCGCAAAAGCTCTGCAGGACACCACCAGAGAATGCTCACGATTTCGGAAGCTGTCTCCGGGACGTGCTGATTCCACAAATCCTGAATAAATCATGATATTGTTAGTTGCTGTAGCTAGACGTTCAAATGAGTTTCATGGCCAGATGGACTGTTTCCTCCAGCGGTATAGTATTGCAGTGAGACAGCACGATGCCTGCAAGACTATGTCACGCTAAACGCTACAGATTGTGTTTGTGTTGGACAGTTGGACCCTACAGCTGGACCCTCATAGACAACCTGAATAGCTTATTCAGAAGCAGTGCTGGACCGGGAACGAACCAGCTTCTTCCCAGGCACAAGAGTGACTTGTGAGGACTCGCGGTCCCACTCTGTGCATAGAGACTTTCTACCAGCCAGCCGGACTGCTGGTAGATCCCCTCGGAGCAACGACTGCCCTGCGTGGATGTCTAGACAAGGACCGGAGGTCTGTAATAGCTTTGAGGAGCTGTGTCAGGCAATGATCGGAGAATTTTCGGCTTTTATCGATCCCATAGCTGCCGTGGCCGCTGTGCACCATATTAAGCACGAAAAAGCTGAAGCCCCTCGTGACTATTATCAGAGGCTTAGGCGCACTTATTTTGCAGGGCGGAATGAAGAGGGTTGCGAAGAGAATGTGAATTTCAAAGGTTTATTCATTGCTAATCTGCATCCCTCAGTCAGGAAAATGATTGTGATGCACACTGATGCAAAAGCGATGAAAATGGCTGACATTAGAAGGTTGGCTCAAAAAGCCTGGGGAGCTGAAGTCTCTGCTTCCTCAGAGCGAAAACCTGCTAAAACGGCCGTGTTCGCCACTAAAGCCAGCAGGGTTGACGACTCACCTCAGCTCGAGGCAGCTGAGGTTCCTGAGCTCGCTAAGCCCCGGCGCAAAATAGGCAGGCAGGACCGCACTAAGCGTCAGAGCCGCCGTGAGCGCTACGGGGAAGGCAAGGGCTCAGGCAGAGTCTATCATAAGACTGGACGAAGGGAGTCGACTGCAGCCCGCCTGGCCAGGCTTGAACAAGCCCTGCCTGAGAGATCAGGACAGGGTAAACCTTCCGCACCGAATGCCGGAAGTGTGAATGAGCTTAGGGGGACCACGCCCCTTCTCACTGGAGGAGGCGGGGATCCGTCCCAAGCCCCTCCCTCAGTCTATCTGATTGGGTGGGAGGGTTCCTGCCTGGAAGAAGGCTGTGACTCTGAGTTGGGCGCTGACCCCGCCCCTGAAGTCAAAGAAAAGGCAGGCTTCCAACAATTCTTAGGGAATCTCAGCCAGAAAGGCAAAGCAAGGCGTATTTATATCAAGGTTTCTCTTGAAAACGTCTTAGATAGAGAAGCACTGATTGACACTGGGGCTGAAATTAGTTTGATGTCAGCCGATCTACTCAGCGAGCTCAAACGAGTAGCGAAAGGAAAAGGCATCAGACTTAAGGTAGAACCGTGTAAGATAGATATTTCCAGCTATACCCAGGATCATGCCAGGATCACACACCGAGTGTGGGTGGCACTTAGGTTCGGGCCAATGAACGTGGTGCATCCTGTTTACATCTCTAGGTTTAAAACAGAGCCACTACTCATTGGCCAAGACCTGTTTGACAGGCTGGAGCCTCTGGTGGACTGCCAGCGTGGAAAATTGTGGGCTCAGGTCAAAAACCCTAAGCCTGTTGCACAGCAAAAAGGGGGATTCAGTGGTTATGCTGTGATCACACAGTGCCCACTGAACACTATAGCTGAGTTGGAGGTTCCTCCTGGTTCCTCTGGACGAGAATAAATGTCTCTTCTTGCTTTCCAAAACTACAGGGAAGTCCTGCCCAGGCCAGCACTCCCACGGTCTCCCAACTACAGGAGCAGTGCTCCAAGCAGCTGCTTGACCCGCCAGGTAAAGCACACCCCCTTTTCATCCCTGAAGAAGAGTGGATCTCCCTGTCCGGTAATGAATGGGAGTCCTTTCTGTGCACCCTGGTACCTCAGGGGGTCCAGGAATACCACCCCATGGTGGTGGGAGGGGGTCCAGGTGGCAGAAGTGCAGGTTGATGATGTAATTCTTAGCCTCAGCTCTGAGAAGTCCATAATCAGTGAAGGTCTGTTCGAGGACCTGTCGCCAAGCTGTCAAGTGACCCTGGTGACGCAGTCACAGGTTCTGTGGTGGGCACCCCCATCTCATAGGTCCATTTGGAGCAAAGGAAGCTGTGTAGCTTCCATCTCCATCGGAAAAAGGAAGTTTGCTCACTACTTCCTATTGGAAGTACCTATTGGTTCGACTGGGCGCCCAGCTGGACACAGTAAACAGTGTGCTGTGGACACGGGTGGACCCAGATGCCCACTCTCTAAGCGGTGACCCCGAGAACATTCGGTCAGGTCAGACGATTCCTCAGGCCTGCCAGGTAGTAAACGAATCGGACCTGATCGTTCCTGCGTCAACAGCAGGGTTTCCAGTACGCCTTGTCCTAAAGAAGGGACAGAGAATGGACGCTGAGATGGTTTTCTTCCAACCATCAGCTCAGTTTATCAGACTGAACCTAGCAGTCTGTTGTACCCCCAGACTGGAACGGAATGGCCGAGCCACCTGCCTGTTGGTGCAGAACATAGCAAAACAAGATGTCAAAATCCCTGCTCGCACTGACATGGGACTGGTAATTGACAATGGTTTCTATGATTTCGAACTAGCCATCCCAGTACTGGGGCAGCTCCCTGGTCCCTTGGCCAGGGAGGGGGGAACCGAGCAGGTGTACTACACCTACCCCCGGCGGATGATTGCAATTATGCCAATAGAGGGATTCTGCAACCAGGAGGTGTGCAGGGTGGACCTTAGCGATAAGGATGAGATGGTTGTGTACACAGTACACGCAGGTGTTCCGATGGACCACTCAGCCGAGAGTACGACCCGGGATACCGCCATGCCGTCAAAAGCGGGGTTCCTAGAGCAGGTACAGGAACAGGTTGGCAAGGCAGATGCCCTGGAAACGGAAAGCCAGCGTCAGCAGCTGCGTCAGAATTTCCAGGATTTCCGGGAAGTGTTTGCACGGGACGCCTATGACTGCGGGGTGACGGATTTGAACACAGTGCGCATTCCAACGGCCCCTGGCGCCCGCCCAACCTATGTCAGGCAGTATCGCATTCCCCTCACGGCATACGAGTCCATAAAGCAGACGTTGGATGCTCTACTAGAGCGTCAGATCATAAGGGAGTGTAACTCCACTTATAACTCCCCACTGTGGCCGGTGCTGAAACCCAATGGTAAATGGCGTCTGACCATTGACTACCGGCAGCTGAATAAACAGGTTCCTTTGTCACGATGGCCAATGATCTACCTAGATCAGGAGTTAGCCAAGGTGACAACAGCGAAATATTTCACCACAGTGGATGTGGCCAATGGGTTCTGGACCCTTAAGGTAGAACCAACAGACCAGTACAAACTGGCCTTTTCCTTTGGAAACAGGCAGTTCACCTGGAATCGATGCCCCTTTGGGTATTCCAACTCCCCAGCGGAGTTCAACATATTTCTGCACAAAGCCATGAGTGATGCAGCCGCCAGGGGCAACCTGGTCTATGTGGACGATATTCTGATGAGGAGTCAGACCTGGGAAGAACACATGGCCGAGATCAGGCATGTGTTGACCCAGCTCTCCTGTGCAGGGGCCAAACTGTCCCTGGCTAAGGGACAGTGGTGTAGGACCCAAGTGGAGTACGTGGGACTGTTGGTTGGAGCCCAAGGCATACAGCCACAGTCCAGCAGAGTCCAAGCTATCCAGAATATGAAGTCGCCCACTAACCTGTCTGAACTGCGCAGCTTTCTGGGAGTATGTAATTATTCCCAGCAGTTCATTGAGGATTACGCTGAAATAGCAAGGCCCCTCCACAAGCTGTTGCAGAAAGACGTGCCCTTTGAGTGGGGGCCTTCCCCAGAACAGGCTGTGATGGAGCTGAAGCGCAGACTCGGTAGTGCGCCGAGCTTGGCCTACCCTGACAAAAATAAGGTCTTCTACCTTGAAGCAGGGTTCTCAGAGCACTGCCTTGGGGCTGCTCTGAGTCAGGAATATAACCAAGAGTGAAGGGTGGTGGCATATGCCAGTCGAGCCCTGAGCCCAGTGGAGCAAAAGTTCTTGGACTGCGAGAAGGCCCTGTTGTCTACGGTCTGGTCGGTAGAACACTTCCGTAGTTATGTTGGGGGACAAAAGATCATCATCGAAACCTGCCACCAACCTGTGACATTCCTGCATAGCCAGAGACTGAAAGCGGGCAGGGTGTCAAATAGCAGGATTGTGGCATGAATGATGGCCCTACAAGGCTATGAGATAGAGGTACGTTATGCACAGAGCAAGAAAATGTACCTGGGACAGGGCCTGGCTTTGGGCCAAGTGTGTCACGGCTGTGACACTGACATGGAAGCTCCAGAAACAATTCCCGCTGCTGAGCTACCGAACAATCATCGGTACTACGATGAGAACGTGGGCCAGGGCTTACCCATGGCCTATGTTGACGGTTGCTCTTTTCGCCACGAACAGCAGGTGCTAGCAGGGGTAGGAGTAGTCTGGCAAGACAATACTCCCTGTGGGCCGACCCGCTATAAGCTAGGACCAAAGACTAGTCAGTATGCGGAAGTAGCTGGGGTGCTGATCACCCTCCAGCAGGCCCTGACACATGGCCTTAAACAGTTTGTCATCTGTAGTGACTCGAACTACGCCCGACATAGCTTCGTGTCTCACGTTCCGTATTGGAAGGGTAACGGCATGAAAAATGCCCGGGGCAAGGAAGTAAAGAACAAAGAGTTGTTCCTGGCCAGTGACAAGCTCACGACCGAGGCTGGAATGATGGTTTACTGGAGGAAGGTGAAGGGACACTCCCAGGTGAAGGGACCCGACAAAGACGGGAATGATGAGGCCGACCGGTTGGCCAAATCTGGCGCCTTAGAGGGTGAACCCTGGCAGTTCCAGCAGGAATGGCTACCCCCAGAATTCGTGGCTGAGGTCAAGGCGGTCACCCGAAGCAGGGCTAGACAGGATGTCGGAGCTGACCCTCAATCTGTAGTGCTTGGGTCACAGGGTTTTAACACCGATCTTGCGGAAATGCAGAAACAGGACCCAGCAATTGGGCAAATGTATCAGCATATCGCTGACCCAGTGCGTCAACCTCTTTCGGAGCAGGTGCTGAGCCAGTCTCTGGAGCTGAAGGAGCTGGCAGAGGTGAAAGACAACCTAAAAATTATAAAGGGGTTGTTGGTTTGTGTACCAGTTGCACAAGGTGTCCCAAAGTGGGTAGTTCCCCACTGTCATCGGGGGGTCATGATCCAACACGCTCATGACGAACCCTGTGGGGGTCACCGGGGAATCAAGGCTACATACGACACTATCCAGCAGGTGGCATTCTGGCCTCACATGGGCCAAGACATCGCCGCGTATGTAAAGGGGTGTCTGACGTGTAGCCAGTTCCAACCATCACGGCCCTTGCACCGTGCACCACTCCAGAAAAAGGGCATGACATTCACCTGGTCCAATCTTCAAATGGATTGGGTGGGGCCGCTGGTGAGGTCATCCAGAGGGAACAAATATTTCCTCACTGTTACGTGTGCATTCACAAAATGGATTGAGTGCCTCCCAGCACCCAACGACACGGCAGAGACAACTGCAGTGCTGTTGATGAACCATGTGTTCAGTCGATGGGGATTCCCCCTGACCGTGGTCTCGGATCGGGGAACCCATTTCACAGCTACAGTAATGGCAACCCTGTGGAATATGCTTGGGGTCAAGACCCAGTTGCATATCTCCTACCACCCTCAATCCTCGGGCCAGGCAGAAAGGGCAAACCGAACGGTGGTTAGTATGCTCAAAAAGTTTGTCTCCAACAGCAGTAGGGACTGAGACATTAAGCTGCCCCTGGTTCTGATGGCCATCCGAGGTAAGCCCCATTGCTCTACGGGGGTCCCACCTTTTGAGATGATGACAGGTCGGAAGATGACTCTTCCCCTACACTGTCTTTATGGGGTGGAGGACCTGAGCACGACGGGGGCTGCTACGGCCCATCAGTATGTGTCAGACCTGCGAGCACATCTGCAGGCAACCTTTGCTTTTGCCCAGAACAATCTGGGAAGGAGTGTAGAGGGTAGGAAAGCATACTATGACCGAAAGGCAGTTAACCAGGAACTCCAAGTAGGAGACAAGGTCCTGTACTTCCAATTTGCCAAACCCACAGGGGTGGCCCGGAAGTTCTTACCCAGTTGGACAGGACCCCACGAGATTGTCGATAAGGTATCACCGGTAGCTTATCGAATTCAGATTGAGAAGGGAAGGCAATCTCTGGTCTACAAGTGGGTGCATCGCAACCACCTCCGGTTGTATCGCCCACCTCAAATGGCGCCGGAGAACACAGAATAGGGTTAAACATCCAAACCCGATCAAAGAGGGGGGTGCCCCTTTGTAGCTGCAGGTAGTTAGGTACTGTACTGTAGGTCCTGCTAGGAAAATATATTCAAAATTATAGTGGAACTGTACCATGTGCCTCATCTATGTTCCAGAATGGGAATCCTAAAACTGCCAGGGCTGGTCCTGACAGTACTGTGGATCGCCTCGACACAGCCCCTTGAAGTTGTGGAACCTGGTCCTCCTACCGGCATAGTCCTGCAGGAAACCATAGTCCTCTCCATGGAAATCTTTATGGTACAATCTTTTTTTTTTCTTATAAAATATACTTTATTCCGAAAAAAAACACATCTCAAAGGGAAACGTCTCACACGATAACACTCCACAAAATTAAAACATCGGCGGAACGGCGGTGATTGTCCGTTATCAATCCTTGCAAGGGTGGGCGGATTTGCGCTATTATGAGAGTCCCTCCAAACCCTACCGCTTGCTGTAAACCATTAATCCCTGTACAGGGTCCATAGGCCTTTCCAGTGCTCCTTTGCCGTGGGGAAACCCCATTTAGCAACGTCGCGCTTCATCCTCCTCCTGAGGTCCGCCAGGATCCTCTCTTCCAGCTCCCTCGCTCCCCACTTGTTGTTGTGCCGGATGAGATTGTTTCTCGCGTCCCACAGGCCTTTCTTTGTGAGGGACAGCAGCAGCCACATCAGGAACTGCGTCCCCCTGTCCAGTCCGGTAGGTGCCAGCCCCAGCAGAATGTACTGGTAGCTGAGCACCGCATTCGTTTCCAGGAGTTGCATTATGTTGTCCATTCTGCCCCACACCGCCTTGGCGAAGGGGCAGTTCCTTCACTTTATTAAGATACTGAAGAAAGATGTGGAGACGGGGGTTTGAATTTAATCCTTTCTGTAGGGGGTTTAGACTTTCAAGTCACAAACTGGGGTTTATGGCAGGAAAGGGGGGTTAACTGATAAGGATTGCAGATGCAAGCTAGGAACCCCCCTGGGTGTAATGTTAAACTGACCATTTGTCCAGAACATCGTAAACTGGCCAAATACCATGAACCCCCCTCTTTACCATCAGACCGAGTGACGTCAGAAACGGAGAAGAAAACACTATATAACCCAAAAGTTTGTAACAGTACGGGGAACAATACTTCGGTTTTGTTGTTTCTTGCGGGAAACAAGACTTTGGCTTTATTGTTCCTTGCATGCAATAAACTCATCTGTTTTACTTCATCTCGGGATCAAGAACCTTATTTCTTCTGTTACAACAAATTTGGCGTAGTCGGCGGATGCTCCAGAAGGCGCAGAACTTCCCATCGGCAGGAGAGATGGTCAGCGCGCACATAACTAAGAGGTAAGGACTCCTCTTTTATTTAAAAGTCCCGACTCTCTCTGACCGATTGGGAAATCTCTGCTCCCTGCGAGAATCGCCCGAGATGACGGAGTAAACGTGAGTTTCTGAATTCCTCTGGCCCGGGGAAGACACCGGTGTATGTAATGGGTTGTTTGCTGTAAGCCCAGAATTTGGTCTGGCAGGGGTTCCGCGGTATTGTGTACAGGCGTTCGAAGCTGGTTTATGCCTTAATTGCGCGTGGAGTTTTTGAACGGGTTTTGGACCCTTACCGTGAAGTTCAGGACTGGTGTGGGCCTTAATTGCGCCCGGAGTTCTGAAGGTCAGAACTGGTTTGGGCCTTAATTGCGCCCGGAGTTCTGAGGCTCAGGATCGGTGTGGGCCTTAATTGCCAGATTAAGGCCTTAAATGGCCTTAATCAGCCATGCACTCTGGTTTCTTTTCATCTCGTACAAATCTTTCGCCTTTTACTAAAGATTTCCGTGGAGAGGAGCATGAATGAGTTCCATGCAATTTTTGTGCTTCCCTGCCTTCGGGTGGGTCGCAGCTGGGTTGGTCAAAGAGAGAAAACAAGCACGTTCGCAATCGCTCTTGTAATGGTGATTGTGGCCGTCTGCTCCGCGAGTTCTCGGTCTCCGGCCGTCTGATTGGCGTTCTTTTCTTTGGGGGGCGGGAAGTGTCCGGCCGCAGGGGATCTTGGGACCTCGCTTTGCATAGCGGCTTCCCAGAGTGCGTCGTTTCCGGCACAGTGTGGCCGGGTGTTTTCCGAGTTATCGCACGGATTGGGCACGGCCGCAAGCTGAGAGCCGCAGGCGATGAGCCCGGAGCTGAACGGGCCCCACTGGCTAGTTTGTAAGGCCAGGTGCATTGCCAACCACGACCGGCAGCGCAGAGGCTTTGAAGGCGGCCTGGGCTCCTGCAGCTCTGCAGCCACGCACTCTGGTTTCTCTTCATCTCGTACAAATCTTTTGCCTTTTACTAAAGATTTCCGTGGAGAGGAGCATGAATGAGTTCTATGCAATTTTTGCGCTTCCCTGCTTTCGGGTGGGGTACGGCTGGGCTGGTCAAAGAGAGAAAACAAAAACATTCACAATTGCTCTTGTTATGGCGATTGTGGCTGTCTGCTCCGCGAGTCCTCGGTCTCTGGCCGTCTGATTGGCGCTCTTTTCTTTGGGGGGTGGGAAGTGTCCGGCCGCAGGGGATCTTGGGACCTCACTTTGCATAGCGGCTTCCCAGAGTGCGTCGTTTCCGGCACAGTGTGGCCGGGTGTTTTCCGAGTTATCGCACGGATTGGGCACGCTCGCAAGCCGTAAGCCGCAGGCGATGAGCCCGGAGCTGAACAGGCCCCACTGGCTCGTTTGTAAGGCCAGGTGCATTGCCAACCACGACCGGCAGGGCAGAGGCCTTGAAGGCGGCCTGGGCTCCTGCAGCTGTGCAGCCACGCACTCTGGTTTTTCTTCATCTCGTACAAATCTTTCGCCTTTTACTAAAGATTTCCGTGGAGAGGAGCATGAATGAGTTCCCTGCAATTTTTGTGCTTTCCTGCTTTCGGGTGGCGGGCAGCTGGGCTGGTCAAAGAGAGAAAACAAGCACGTTCGCAATCGCTCTTGTAATGGTGATTGTGGCCGTCTGCTCCGCGAGTCCTTGGTCTCCGGCCGTCTGATTGGCGCTCTTTTCTTTGGGGGGCGGGAAGTGTCCGGCCGCAGGGGATCTTGGGACCTCGCTTTGCATAGCGGCTTCCCAGAGTGCGTCGTTTCCGGCACAGTGTGGCTGGGTGTTTTCCGACTTATCGCACGGATTGGGCACGGCCGCAAGCTGAGAGCCGCAGGCGATGAGCCCGGAGCTGAACGGGCCCCACTGGCTAGTTTGTAAGGCCAGGTGCATTGCCAACCATGACCGGCAGCGCAGAGGCTTTGAAGGCGGCCTGGGCTCCTGCAGCTGTGCAGCCACGCACTCTGGTTTCTCTTCATCTCGTACGAGTCTTTCGCCTTTTACTAAAGATTTCCGTGGAGAGGCGCATGAATGAGTTCCATGCAATTTTTGTGCTTTTCTGTCTTCGGGTGGGTCGCAGCTGGGTTGGTCAAAGAGAGAAAACAAGCACGTTTGCAATCGCTCTTGTAATGGTGATTGTGGCCGTCTGCTCAGCGAGTTCTCGGTCTCCGGCCGTCTGATTGGCGTTCTTTTCTTTGGGGGGCGGGAAGTGTCCGGCCGCAGGGGATCTTGGGACCTTGCCTGCATAGCGGCTTCCCAGAGTGCGTCGTTTCCGGCACAGTGTGGCCGGGTGTTTTCCGAGTTATCGCACGGATTGGGCACGCTCGCAAGCCGTGAGCCGCAGGCGATGAGCCCGGAGCTGAACGGGCCCCATTGGCTCGTTTGTAAGGCCAGGTGTATTGCCAACCACGACCGGCAGGGCAGAGGCCTTGAAGGCGGCCTGGGCTCCTGCAGCTGTGCAGCCACGCACTCTGGTTTCTCTTCATCTCGTACAAATCTTTCGCCTTTTACTAAAGATTTCCGTGGAGAGGAGCATGAATGAGTTCCATGCAATTTTTGTGCTTCTCTGCTTTCGGGTGGGTCGCAGCTGGGTTGGTCAAAGAGAGAAACCAAGCACGTTCGCAATCGCTCTTGTAATGGTGATTGTGGTCGTCTGCTCCGCGAGTCCTCGGTCTCCGGCCGTCTGATTGGCGTGCTTTTCTTTGGGGGGCGGGAAGTGTCCGGCCGGTGGGGATCTTGGGACCTTGCCTGCATAGCGGCTTCCCAGAGTGCGTCGTTTCCGGCACAGTGTGGCCGGGTGTTTTCCGAGTTATCGCACGGATTGGGCACGCTCGCAAGCCGTGAGCCGCAGGCGATGAGCCCGGAGCTGAACGGGCCCCACTGGCTCGTTTGTAAGGCCAGGTGTATTGCCAACCACGACCGGCAGGGCAGAGGCCTTGAAGGCGGCCTGGGCTTGCGTGATCGGATCAACTAAATGCTGTGGTGTTACTTTTTGTCAATGAAAAAATAAACTCTTTTCGTTTACAAAGACGGTTACAAAGAATGTGGACCAGGGTAATACTTTGAGCTTACAGCTTGTCCAAGGTCATTCATTATTAATACTCTTAGTAATATCTTCAGTAAAGACTTTGATGCATAAAATATTCCTGCATATTTAAAATATTTATGATAAAGGTGGTAGGTTGTGTACTTTTGTCCAACAGAACAATCTTGCTTTTATAAAATATACCGCCTTTTTAATGTTTAATGATTAACATGCTGTAATACACTGTTTAAATTTAAAAGTCTAAAGAGTATACACCTTAAATTCTTAATTGAATAAAGATTGTCCCTCAGCAGTGATCAGGATTCAAAACTGACGTTTTCTGGTGACAGCTCAAATGCTGTACAGGAGAGGTTAACCTTTATTAGCTCCACCTGGCGATTTTACAAGGTGATTCCGGATACTATTAACATAATCTAATTTGCGTCCGGTATGATGCGGTATACTGGGACACTCCCACCGTGTTATACCGCAGCATACCCCGCTTGTTTTGAATGGCTGCATATGTATATAGACTCTATATATACATTTGGTGCATGCCACAATTTTGGATGGTGGTGGAGGAATAGGGATTTTCTCAACACGGCAGGGACTCCAGTTAAGAATGCTGGGTTTATCTCTGAACTATTAGAAGCTTTGCAGCTACTGACTGAAGTAGCTGTGGTAATGTGTAAATCACATAATAAAGAAATGTTTCCAGTAACTCGAGGGAACAACTTTGCAGATGCAACTGTCAGGTGAGCAATACTTGTAGAACAGTAGTCTGAGACCTCTGTGAAGCAGAGAAATGGACATGGTTAGAAAAGATTATGGGGCTGCAGGATGATGGGGTGTGGAGCTGACAGCACACCAGACGCCCTGCATGCCCTCACAGCCTAATGCCCTTTATAGCCCGACAAATGCACTCTGTTGGACACCCAGGTGGGAGTCAAATGGTGTGCCGGTTACCCAAAACTGGGTGAGAACCGGGTTTGAAGCAGTAACCACTTATGTGGTATCTAATGTGGATGTAATGTTTATCAAAGGAACTCAACTACAGTTCAGGTGCGGGTGCAACAGCTCAAAAGGCCTGCTCCTGAGGAACCTTTCAAACCTGGGAAATTGAAAATTGTAAAGGGAAACCTGGGCTCTTATAATCTGTTTTCCCGGTGGGTTGCTGCCACTGCCTCTGTGTCTACCAAACACTTGATAACAGAGATAAGCCCTCGGTGGGCACTGCCCTGCCCCTTGTATTATGATCAAGGAACACACTTCACAGGGAAGGTGTGTCAGGCTGTGGCTGCATTGTTCGGAGTGAGATGGACTGAGATCACCCTCAGTCTGCTGGAACAGTGGAATGAAGGAACAGATCTCTGAAAGATCGACTAGACATCAGACTGAAGGAACGCCATGGGATGCGGGCTGGATCAAACAGAACTGTGTAACAGCCTGTTTGATATCATCACGGGCCAATCAATGAAACTTCCTGGGGGGACGAATTTAGCTGGACGAATGGATTGTTGAATTTGCTAATTCTCTATTGTAGTATTGTAGGTTGCTAGGACTTAGCAAAGCACTATGATGAAGAAAAATATATATCATAATTATAATCCAGACGATTGGGGCATTGGTGCATGGCTACAGTCTGTGCTAGGAACATTGAGAGGGTCTCTGGTTCAATACATATTTGTGGGTCTGGTATTATTCGTTATGATCATATCGTTAATATCCTGTTTGAAAAACATGTGGACTAAAGCTGCTGCTTCTGTGCTAATTGTACGCCCTGAAGGGATCATGAAGGTCAAAAAATGATTTCATGGGAAAGGTTCTCTTATCTAGTGGCAGAACCTGATGGGTAGAACAATATAGCTTTAAGGGGGGTTACCCTTGGGAGTGATTCCCCTAGATGCAAATGATTATTGTGGTTTGTTTGTTCATAATAAGATGTTTTGCAGGAACGGAACAAAGAGAAATTTTACAACTTCAGCTAGAATTGTTCTGCAAAACGTCACAGCTGAGGCAGGGGAACAATGTGTAGATTTTTCTAAGAGTTATTACCCAGTTGTTGACCAATCTGTTGACCAATGTTGACCAAAAAAGCCTAAGATTATGCTGGGCTCCAGCCCACAGGGATTTACCTGTGCTGTAAGAACTAATGAGTGAATAAGGAGACTGGATTCTGGTGAAAGACTTCAGGAAAAAGAAATGGTGTTCACTCAGGTGGAGGGGGCTGTACCAGGTGCTGCTGACCACTGCCACTGCTGTGAAGGTCACAGAAATGGTGCCCTGGATTCATGCTTCCCACTGTAAAAAGGTCACAAACGAACTGAGCAAAGCGCAGGAGTGATGTCTCCACAAGGACAGATGGGGATAACCTGCTTGGGACTGATGTGCACAGCCCTTTTCCTTTTTATGTAGAAGCCTGTCACCACCCCAAAAGAGGAAGAATCTAAACACGAAGCCTCTTTGTATACAAACTGGCTGAATGAAACTGATAATGAGGGGGATATGAGTAATTTGTGGTATAAATTTATAAATCATACTGTAAAGTTAAAGAAATTTAATGCATCTTGTTATATATGTGCTTTAATGCCTCATTCTACAGCCTCACCCATGCGACTTTTTATGAAATGTACTCTTTTATTAATATCACGTTAGAAGGCTTAGACGCTATCAAACAAGAATTAAGGGGAGTTAGATTAATGGCACTTCAGAACAGGTTCGTGCTGGACCTTCAAAATGCAGCATCTGGAGGAGTCTATGCTTTAGTAGGAGACTCCTGTTGTACATATATTCCAGCTAATGACTATGATTACGGAAATCTTACGCTCGCTATTCAGCATTTGAAAGAACTAAAAGACAAGGTGAATAAAGAGAGAGGCATAAAAGATACACCGGCTTTTCTCTCCTGGTTAGAATCACTGTTTGGGCCAGGGGGAATGTTTTTCTTTTAAGTTACTAACACCGATTATAGGGGCTGTGATACTTGTCTTCCTGTTTTTATGTTGCTGTATGACATGTATTATTCCAATGCTTCGAAATATGGAAATATGGTACCTAGGGGGATAAACTGTTCATCCTTCCAGTCTGGAGAATTGGCAGCTGTCTGACGTCAGTAAGTGATCCTTAAAAAATTAATAGTTCCATGACAGTGTGCATCACCAGAAAATCAATTTCAATGCATTAAAACTCTTGTTATCCTTCTGATCATTGAAGTGTCATTGCCCCAGCACTGTATACTCTTACTTTTGACGCCTGTCTGAAGTTGGATCCATTTCTAAGAATGGTGACTCACATATCCTCATGCTCAACTTTGGCTCAACCACACAAACTATGAAGTTAATCATCTGCTTTTGCTCCAAGATTTATGTTACTAGGCTCTCTCCTGGGGATCCTCGTGTTCAAACATTGCCCTTATTGTGGATGATCCATGACAGAATTCAGGGAATTCAGAATTCTGATACCTCAGCTCAGATTCTGACTGGGCAGACTGTCATTGCCTGGTGTGAATGTGTGCATATCTGTTTTTGTGCATGTTCTGTGGCCTGTTGTACAGTACATCACAAATGAAAGGGAAATGGAAAACTAAAATAAGACTCAAGTGTTTTATCTTTCATTAACAGTGTTTCATTAGTATCTGTGCTAGATCCTGTCATCCACTGCTTACCACGACAGGCTCTAGCACAGGATAGCAGCTAATACATTTAACAATCTCACTGCACAATGTTGTATATTCAAGGGCTGATCTTCTGTACTTTTTCTTTCACTTTTCATTTCCTAGAAACTCAGTCCTGCCAGGAATAATCTGAGAACAAAATCAATCTGAGTGAAAATCTAAGCAGAGGAAGATTGTTTTACAGAGTCAACAAGGTCTAATTCAAGGTCAAAAAATGATTTCATGGGAAAGGTTCTCTTATCTAGTGGCAGAACCTGATGGGTAGAACAATATAGCTTTAAGGGGGGTTACCCTTGGGAGTGATTCCCCTAGATGCAAATGATTATTGTGGTTTGTTTGTTCATAATAAGATGTTTTGCAGGAACGGAACAAAGAGAAATTTTACAACTTCAGCTAGAATTGTTCTGCAAAACGTCACAGCTGAGGCAGGGGAACAATGTGTAGATTTTTCTAAGAGTTATTACCCAGTTGTTGACCAATCTGTTGACCAATGTTGACCAAAAAAGCCTAAGATTATGCTGGGCTCCAGCCCACAGGGATTTACCTGTGCTGTAAGAACTAATGAGTGAATAAGGAGACTGGATTCTGGTGAAAGACTTCAGGAAAAAGAAATGGTGTTCACTCAGGTGGAGGGGGCTGTACCAGGTGCTGCTGACCACTGCCACTGCTGTGAAGGTCACAGAAATGGTGCCCTGGATTCATGCTTCCCACTGTAAAAAGGTCACAAACGAACTGAGCAAAGCGCAGGAGTGATGTCTCCACAAGGACAGATGGGGATAACCTGCTTGGGACTGATGTGCACAGCCCTTTTCCTTTTTATGTAGAAGCCTGTCACCACCCCAAAAGAGGAAGAATCTAAACACGAAGCCTCTTTGTATACAAACTGGCTGAATGAAACTGATAATGAGGGGGATATGAGTAATTTGTGGTATAAATTTATAAATCATAATGTAAAGTTAAAGAAATTTAATGCATCTTGTTATATATGTGCTTTAATGCCTCATTCTACAGCCTCACCCATGCGACTTTTTATGAAATGTACTCTTTTATTAATATCACGTTAGAAGGCTTAGACGCTATCAAACAAGAATTAAGGGGAGTTAGATTAATGGCACTTCAGAACAGGTTCGTGCTGGACCTTCAAAATGCAGCATCTGGAGGAGTCTATGCTTTAGTAGGAGACTCCTGTTGTACATATATTCCAGCTAATGACTATGATTACGGAAATCTTACGCTCGCTATTCAGCATTTGAAAGAACTAAAAGACAAGGTGAATAAAGAGAGAGGCATAAAAGATACACCGGCTTTTCTCTCCTGGTTAGAATCACTGTTTGGGCCAGGGGGAATGTTTTTCTTTTAAGTTACTAACACCGATTATAGGGGCTGTGATACTTGTCTTCCTGTTTTTATGTTGCTGTATGACATGTATTATTCCAATGCTTCGAAATATGGAAATATGGTACCTAGGGGGATAAACTGTTCATCCTTCCAGTCTGGAGAATTGGCAGCTGTCTGACGTCAGTAAGTGATCCTTAAAAAATTAATAGTTCCATGACAGTGTGCATCACCAGAAAATCAATTTCAATGCATTAAAACTCTTGTTATCCTTCTGATCATTGAAGTGTCATTGCCCCAGCACTGTATACTCTTACTTTTGACGCCTGTCTGAAGTTGGATCCATTTCTAAGAATGGTGACTCACATATCCTCATGCTCAACTTTGGCTCAACCACACAAACTATGAAGTTAATCATCTGCTTTTGCTCCAAGATTTATGTTACTAGGCTCTCTCCTGGGGATCCTCGTGTTCAAATATTGCCCTTATTGTGGATGATCCATGACAGAATTCAGGGAATTCAGAATTCTGATACCTCAGCTCAGATTCTGACTGGGCAGACTGTCATTGCCTGGTGTGAATGTGTGCATATCTGTTTTTGTGCATGTTCTGTGGCCTGTTGTACAGTACATCACAAATGAAAGGGAAATGGAAAACTAAAATAAGACTCAAGTGCTTTATCTTTCATTAACAGTGTTTCATTAGTATCTGTGCTAGATCCTGTCATCCACTGCTTACCACGACAGGCTCTAGCACAGGATAGCAGCTAATACATTTAACAATCTCACTGCACAATGTTGTATATTCAAGGGCTGATCTTCTGTACTTTTTCTTTCACTTTTCATTTCCTAGAAACTCAGTCCTGCCAGGAATAATCTGAGAACAAAATCAATCTGAGTGAAAATCTAAGCAGAGGAAGATTGTTTTACAGAGTCAACAAGGTCTAATTCAAGGTCATCAGCACTAACAACATTCTCTCTGGAGACAGGCGATAAGAAAATTGAAAGTGTGTATTGTTACACAACAGCAGAGACTATGAGTTATGCTATCATGAGAGTGGTGATGGATTTTTTTCATTGCTTAGTTTTACAGGTTCTGTACATTTGAACATTCAAAGTGACTAAAGTAAAGGAGTTTTCCCTTTTTACCACATAATTCCCAAAGATCAACACTAATAGAAAGCCTAATTCCAGCCAAGATTCAATTACTGTCTCTCAGGCATCCCAGCAGTGGATTTCATGACTTCAGACAGCCATCTTTATCAGTGGAGAACTCAATGCTCTGAGGTTTACTGGCAGAGTCTCACACTGGGTAATACGTTGGTAAATAATGTCCTATGGAATTCTACTATTGATAAATTCTACTATGGAACTGCGATGTGTCCTGAAAAAATCTTCTATGATAGTGGTACAGTCCATCACACCCCACCTACAGCCTTTAAAAGAGAAAAAAACAAATTCTGATATTATGGTGGAAAAAGAGCCCTGGAATCTTTGTAGAAGGACAAAAGACGGAAAGAACGGGCAGTGTAACCATGGCGAAGAGAAGGGAAATATTGGAGAGAGCTTTTTTCATACACTTTTTATCATTGTTTTTCCAGCCCAACAATGATCAACAAATATGGACAGGCGTCCTGTGCCAAATCCAATCTACCTTTCTTCCAAGCATACAGGAATGTCAGTGAATTAAATATTGACATATGAAAATTCCCAAAAATATGCAATCACACATATGCAGTTTGAGCAAACATAAGACAATACCCAAGTACCACAAACTACCAGGCATCATTAGCAGTTCAGGTGGGGAGCTGTGTCAGCATGCGTAGGCTGCAAAGGAACAAGTAATAGGTCTATTCCATGCTTAAAAGAGAAGAAAGAAAACACAACATTTCAGCCGTGGAGCCCTCACACCTGAAGAAGGCTCCACGGCCGAAACGTTGTGTTTTCTTTCTTCTCTTTTCATCCAGTGTCATTAGCCAGTTCCTGTCAAAATAAAATAGAAATGGATAACATTCTAGAGAGAGTTTGAAATACCAAGGTACAATTTAAACCATATTTCTTCCACTACAACCACAATATTTTGGAGAGATCGCTGAGCCTAACTGTTCTGGCATGCCCGTTAGCCTCCGTCCTGCTTCACCAATGAATGCAACGGGGCACATTCTGAGGGAGATGCGGTCAATCAGGTTGCAGGAAAACCACGCTATGCTTTTTTTTGAGATCCTGAAAAGGACAGAGGGGCCATGTATATGTGTGCAGCTGGATATGTAATTGCAGGTGGCGTTGCAAATTCTGCTGAAGCCCCACTGCCTGGTGTGGACGGTAGCTGTGCATGTTGCAGCAGAATTGTGCATGTGAGATCAAGGGGGCATGTCATGTGTTTGAGCACTTCACTCCCTTCCGGAAGCACGTGATTCCCTGAGTCCCAAAAATTTGTAAGTTCTTTGGATGACCTGTGGACCGATCTTTCACGATGAAGAATTCCTTAAGAAGAATAGATCTCGGCCCACCATCCCAATGCCTCCATCTCAAAACAGCAACCTCCCACTGCCCTTAGTCTGCAAGGCAGTCCTTTCAAGTGCGATGATGACGCCGGGACCTTCGTTGCCTATTGTACGAGCTGAACTTTTGTGCTCATCAATTCAACGCTCTTTCCATCAACTCATCTTGTCTTTGACGCTTCGTGTTTTGTGCTCCTTTGACTATCGGCATATCGGGTGACTGCAAACACTGAAGTTCTTGCTTACGGAGTGTGGAACAGTGTTTTCAAGTGATCGCTGTTCTGTCATGTTGACGCCGAGTGAATCTTTCTTTGGCAACATGGGCAGGCTGACAGCAGCGCAAGCTAAAGTAATGGCAAATTTCTTGACTTATTTCTGAATGTGAATGTTCTTTAGAAAAGGGATGCGGCGTTGCTTCTCCCCCGTGTAAAGGTCACGCATTCCAGACGTGGTTATGAGCGAACAGTTGCCGCAAGTGTTTGAAAAGAGCAAGAGAGGAAGCAGCCCTGCCCCGTGTGAGGATCAAACTCAGGACCTTCAGACGATGAAACTGACGCGCTACCAACTACGCCAACGAGGCCAGCTGCAGTACACAGCCGGAAAGTTTGCCTCATATGGATTTCAGTCGCCCGTTCCCTAATCTTTAGACGCCCTCTGCTGGATGTTGCATTTGCCTTTTGATCTCACCGATACTTTTTTGGTCTGTTTCTGTTGCGAGTCTGTTTTTCAGATCTCACCTAGCACAAGTCTCTCTGGCTGAAGTGGCCTCTCTGCTTCAGCATCGTGCCCTCACTCAGCCATTAAAAACGTCACTCGGACTTCTGACATGCTGACATGAAATGTCAAGAGAGAGTGGCGGAGACGCTTAAGGCAGAGAGAAGATGAAGAGGGGGCGTGGCTGCGAAATGATTGACAGCTGCAATCAGCTTTAGATGGGGAAGTGTACTACTAATAGCAGTGTAGAGCTCTCTGTGGTGGAGTTCAAGCGCATGTTCTATGGGCCAGTGGCGTAATGGATAACGCGTCTGACTTCGGATCAGAAGATTGTAGGTTCGAGTCCTACCTGGCTTGCGAGGCTTTTAAACCTCTCAGGTTCCTCGGTAACAGGTTGCCGTCATGTATATGAACTATAGAAAAGCATTTGCCACAACCCGTAAATTAGCACGCAAGTGTGGGCTAGTGAACACAGAACTGTATGGAGATCATCTCCAGTTCCGAGCTCAATTGCAATGAAAAAACATGCAGAACAGAACTGGAGAGCAGCTGAATTTGTGCTCAGTAGGGTGGGGAGGACTCAGCATTCCTATTGTTCTAATTGGCATGAACTGCAGGGGATCTGAATCAGAACATGTCAGTTAGTTCGATCATTGCGTCAATATGTAGGCCACGTTAATACAGAATTATTACTTTGTCTGTCTCGTCTTTGTATATAGCTGAATGTCCCTGACAATTTCATGTTAGTTTTTAAGAACGACATTGGTGCTAATATATACATATATAGCATATAAGGAACACGTAAAAGTTTAGTCCATGCTGAAAAGATAAGAAAACCGCCACAACGTTTCATCTTGGAATAAATCTTTACTTGTTGTTTTGCAGCCTACCCATTCTGACCTAACTCCTCCCTTGAAATTCCCTAACAGATAAGGGTACGTAACGGCTCATGCGATGCTCAGTTGCAATTTGTCCCAAAACAAACAAGAACAGCAGCTGAGGGTTTGAGTTTGAACATGCACTGTATTAAAGCAGCTTTTATTTCCATTGATAAATGCTAGATATTCCTACAGAGATTCTCCAGGTGAGTAAGCGATTCCTGTTTCTGTTTCTATTTCTGTTTCATATATATATATACAGTATATATATATATGTTACATGTGTCTCTGCAATAGTATAAATGTGTTATACACTATCAGGGGCTGCTTTTTTGTGCACCTCATCTACAACAAGGGTTTTTTTTTTTCATTTATGTTTGTGGACCTTCACCATTTGAGGAAGTGAGTTAGATAAGAAAGTTACAGGTATGGTGAGCAATGACTGACAAAGGCACGTACTGCGTATTCCTTACAGAAGTGTAAGCAATTTGTTCTAAAAAACACCGGCTTAAGTCCAACATCGTTAGCAATCTTATTACTTAAACAGAATTAACATCAATAAACTGTAAGGTGCTGGTACATGCGAGTAGATTTGATCTTCTATTAAACAAAAATGCAATTACAGCTCTAAATAGGTCAACCTAGACTTCTGTAACAGATCTGTTCAGGTCATCGCTGTTCCTCTGACCTTGTGATTCTTTGGAATTTTAAAAGTGTATTTCGCTTGCCTTTCATGTGGTCTGTGTACAAGTCACTGTGGCGTATGCGGTCCTACACAGCCTTGCTATAGACGTGATGAGCCTCCGCTATGTTGCAATGGAGAACAGGTTCAGTACGGAGCTGCCGAGAAAATTCAGCTGGAAAGCTCGTTGCAGAAAAGCATCGGTATCTGTGTCCAGCGGCAAAGCGTCCTTCGTGGGTGCTGAAGAACCGATTTCACAGGCTGCGGGTCCAGGCGATTTAGAGTGTTAAAGGTCCCAGCGAAAACGAAACGGCGCTGGTCCTTTTACACGCACGCACGCAAACAAATGCAAAGGACGCCGTAGTCGGCAGGATTTGAACCTGCGCGGGGAGACCCCAACGGATTTCAAGTCCGTCACCTTAACCAATCGGGCACGACTACAGCGAACGCCGCGGCCGCTGCCTTCTTGCTACAATCGAACAGGGAGTGCGAGGCGGCGGCGGCAGCTGAGGCAACTTTTTTCAAGTTCGCTCTCCGTTTAAGAAACCTTTTACGCCATACGTGCAAGCACACACACACACACACCTCAGAGGACTTAAGGGTGGCTTCAAGTTGGAATGATAAAATCTCCCCGTTCGGACATGAAAACAGAACGTTCTTAGACAGAAAGCAATCAACAACGGAGACATGTGGACGACGATTTTAGTCACTGCACTTTGAATAGCATTTTTACTTCAGTTACAGGAGATGCACCAATGGCCCTTGACCTACGCTCTTACCAATGCCTTGAACATTCAAACAAAACAGCCCTCAAGTCCTGCGGTTTAATATAACGCTGTTACGTGTCGAGGCAGTATTTGACTCTGTCCTACCGTTGAGACACGGGGCGTATATGGAAACGAACACATGCTACGGATCGTCTCTAATCGGTCCCTACAGCTGGAAGGCTCCTTGAAGCGTGCACCCCCATCATTCATCTTTGCGCATCTGTGAAAGGTAGACTCTTGAGCAATGTTTGAGCCAGCTCTAAGGCAACTAGTGCTATTGGACAGACACCTCTGGAAGATCCTAAGAGTCTCTTAACACCACTTCCAGCAGCAAGCTTAATTGTTCGCTGGAGGTCTCCCATCCAGGTACTGACCAGGCAAAGAATCACCAGTACATTGAATGAGGAAGTTAATCCTGAAATCCAATTACATATCTCAAGGTAAGACAAATCCATAAGAACATGTCTTAGTATTACTTCGTTTACATTAGTATGGCACTGAGTTGGAGCTCCTCTTTAAGCTGTGGTTTAGTTTTGCATTCATGTGTTTCTAGAGCAGTGATTTATGGGGGTGGGTGGGTCTTTCACAGAGGCTCAGGACAAATCCCCCGCCTGAAAGTCTAATGTGTGCGTTCAGACAGTCACAGGTCAAGAGCCAGGCAGGAGGACAATGGACAGAAGAGCCAACGAACTAAAAATAAAAGAACAGATATGAAAAAGCCACCATCTTTTTCTTTTTGACATTTTCCGACTTTCATGCAAGCCAGGACAAAGTTGCTCAGAGCTACTTGTGGATTCAAATACTCTATCGAGTGCTTTGATGAGTTTTTGCAATTTGATTGTCGTCCTGTCAGCCTGTTTCTGTTTTTTTTTTTCAATCTAGGGATGGAAAGTATGAGGGAAATGATGGAGCAATCAATAACCGCTCCGGAAAAATGGCAGAAAGAAATGGTCCGTCACTAAGGACATTTGTGAAGCAGAGGAGTGACATCACCACAAAGGCGACACATTCTGCTGATGGTTTTGGTGAATAATGATTGAGGCGTGTAGCGGCGAGGCTTAATAATAAGAAAGAATTAAGTGTTCTGAGCCTTCCCAAAAGAGGCCCCATCTCACCCTCCATCTCTGTGGTGCAGCCACAGAGAAACCATTCATGCAAGATGTTTTCTTTTGATAAGGACAGCTCCCAAAGGGGGATGCACTTAGCTAAGCCTGGCTATCATGATCAATGGTCATCCATTGGTGCCTATCTGTCTAGGGAGTGCGAGTTGGACATCTGGATTGCATTACTAAGTGTCAGGACTAAGTGACTCATATCTCACCTTGATCAACCAATCAGGGACTGGTAGGGCCGAGTAACCCACGTGGGACTCTGATGCCCATGGAACTTTCAGCCAATCAATGAGCTGAAGTTCCTCCAGGTAAAAACAGGCAACACAGAGAGCCTGAGAGATTCAGATTCAGATTCAGATTCAGATTCAGATTCAACAAGTTTCAGATTGAGATTCAGAAGGGATTCTGGAGAGGATTCTGTGGACTGTTCTAAAGGGAATTCAAAGGAGAATTCCAGGGCAGGACGGCCCAGGAGCAGAAGGCTCCCAAGGGCAGGACATTCTCGCAGCGCGCCTCCTGACCATCCTGAGACTCAGCCCCGGACAACCACGGAACGGCCAGTGTGTCCGAGTGCCAGAACTTTCCTTTGTTCTAAGAGTCTAGAGTGGAGGTTGCCAGAGAGTAACCAGCAGCAGGCCTCGTGAACAGGTCGGAACTGTGGACAGCTGAATCACTATTCAGAACTAGCTCTTCATCAGGAAGAACCGGTCCTCTTCCTGACTTGCTGGGACCCACAGTCATCTTTTCTCCTGTGCACAAACTTTGCTAGTTAAAGCCAACAGTGAGCATCAGCAGCGCACCGTCGCAAGCCGCACAGCACAGCCTGGCACGGAGCCAGAGAGCGCGGATTGGACAGCAACAGCCTGCAACTGTTTCTTTGTGCCCGCAGGAGATCTGAATCCCCAAAGATTGGATGAGTATTCAACTTCAATGCATTACAGCTCGAGAATTCAATTGTTATCCCAACCAGTTGATATCAATTTAATTCCTAAGAGTTATGTACTTGTTTTGAGTATCTAATGTAGAAGTTGTAACCAAGTTCACTTTACGAAACGGTCTAAATGAATGATATACTGAACGTATGTCCTCTTGATATGTGTAACACTTTGTAACTGATTGAATATATACCTTTTGTATTCTGATAACCCTCTCGATAAGATCTGTTAGGTTTACATGCATATTCTATGTATTAATAAATGTATCCTCGTGTATTAGTACCTGTGTGTGCGCGTTGTTTGAGTTATGTCGCATGGTTGGACTCTAAAGCCATCAAAAGAATCAACTTTGTGATTTACTGCTACAATTAATAATTGTTTCAGTAAATGCCCAAACCCTACAGAACTGGTGCCTTCAGAGAGCCACTATGATTACATATTTGGCGTCCCTGAACCGGCTTTATCTACATTTATTTGGCGTCCCTGGCACGGGCGTGGCAAGACTGAAATGAGTCAACCAAGCGGAATAATTCAATATAAAACGCCGCGGGTTTCATACACGACAATACAGTGTGCTGAAAGCCGAAAGGAAAAAAAGTTCCCCTTGCTCTTTAAGCAGTGCTTGATCGTTTTGTGATCTTTTGCAATCTACCAGGTTGATTGCATACTTGATCTTGTGGTTTTCTGTGGTAAAACTGTGATTTCGTACTTATAAGTAATACTCTTTAAGTTTAACGATGGTTGCTAAAAGGTCTGAATTCGAGTCGCTATTAAGCACTCTCTCTAGCAGCGACAGATCTGACCACGATCTCTTCCATATCTCCGTCAGCGGAGAAGCTAGGAGAATAAACCTCCATTCTCTGAGAGAGCTAGCGAAGGACATAGAGAGATTTGACCCCGCAGTGTCAGAGAATAATATCGAGAGTTATATTCAAGACCTCAGGTATAACCTGCAGTACCTGCCAAACGCCACAGAACAGGAGAAAGTGTTTCTGGTTAGAAAAACTACCAGCAGAGCTGTACATGAGTGGATGGCTAGGCAGATGAAAGAAGTCTGTAATGATTTTGAGCAGCTTTGTCAAGCACTTATCGAAGAATACAGTGCGTTTATTGACCCGACTGCTGCGATAGCCGCCGCTCTTAACATTAAGCACGAGAGAGCAGAGTCCCCTCGCGAATATTACGAGAGACTTAGACGAACTTATTTTGCAGGGCGAAATGATGAGGGTTGCGAAGAGAACACACATTTCAAGGGTTTATTCATTGCGAATCTCCACCCGTCAGTCAGAAAGATGATCTTAATGCATACAGATGCACAGACCATGAAAATGACTGATATCAAGAGATTCGTGCAGAAAGCCTGGGAGTATGATGTCCAAAGTCGCTCTGAGCAAAAAGTTGCTAAAGCGACTGCGTTCCCCGTCAGAGCCAGCAGGGTTAATTCTCCCCTGCTCGAAGGAGCACAGGCTCCTGAGCTGGCTAAGCCCCGTTCCAAAGCACTCACACAGGACCGCACCCAGCGTCCTAAGTGCCATGAGAACACCGGGGGAAGGAAAGGGCTAGAAAAGGCTGAACAAAAGGATTCAGTAGCCGCCCGCCTGGCCAGGCTTGAACAAGCTTTATTAGGACAGGGACAACCGCTCCCCAAGGCTGCCGGAAGCGTGAATGAGCTGATACTCTCCAATGGAGGAGGCAGAGACCCGCCCCCTCTCCCTCCCTCAGTCTATCTGATTGAGCGGAAGGGTTCCTGCCTGGATAAGGTCAGCCACTCCCAAGTGAGTGCTGACTCCACCCCTGAAGTCACAGGGCAGGCAGTAAAACGCAGAGGAAAAGCAAGAAGCTTTTACTTCAAGGCTGCCATGGGAGATGTCTTACCCAGTGAGACACTGATTGACACTGAGGTTGAAAGGTGTTTGATGTCACACGGCAAGCTCAAACGGGTAGAAAAAGAAAAGGGCATGCGACTCAGAGAGGAACCTTTGGTGAATCACCAGAAAGGCAAAGTGTGGAAACAGGTCAAGGCTCCTAAGCCTTCTGTACAGAAGGAAAGGGGGGCCAAGAGGCAGACTGTGCTCACACAGTGCCCACCGAACACAGAAGCCTATGTGGAGATTCCTTCTGTTCCCTCTGGACAAGAAATAAAAATATTTTCTTGTTCCCCCAATATACAGGGAAGTCGTGTCCCGGCCAAGGTCCCAACAGCCTCCATGCCACAGGAGCGGTGCTCCAAGCAGCCGCCTGATCCACCAGGTAAAGCACACCCCTTTTACATCCCTAAAGAGGAGCAGATCTCCCCACCTGGCGATGAGAAGGAGCTTTCCCTGTGCACCCTGGCACCCAAGAGGGGTCAGGACCACCACCCCGCAGTGGTGGAAGGGATCCAGATGGCAGGAGAGCAGGTTGGTGATGTAGCCCTCACTCTTAGCCCTGAGAGGTCCTCTATTAGTGAGGATCTGCTTGAGCAGCTGTCACAGGGCCACCGCCAGGTGCCCCTGGTGCAACATTCACAGGTTAGACAGGAGGTCCAGCTGGACGCTGAGACTACTGCACTGTGGAAACACCTGATCCCAGATGCTGATTCCCTCTGCTGTGACCCAGGGAACCTGCAGTCAGGTAACATTATTTCTCACAACTACCAGGTAGTGAGTGAGACTGACCTGATTGTTCCTGCCTCAACGGCAGGGTTGCCAGCACACCCAGTCCCCCAGAAGGGACAGGGAATGAAAGCCGAGCCGGTTTTCTCACAGCCACCAGCTCAGTCTGTCAGTTTGAGTCTGACCAACAGTGGTTCAGCCAGACTGGAGCTGGATGGTAAAGTCACCCGCCTGCCAGTGCAGGACATCGCAAAGAGGGATGTCAGAATCCCCGCCTGCACTGACATGGGCCTGGTGAGTGATAGTGAGTTCAAAGACAGTGAACTAGCTATCCCACTGCTGGGGCAGCTCCCTGAACCCCTAGCGAGGGAAGGGGGGAGCGAGCAGGTGTCCTACACCTACCCCCAGCGAACGATTGTAAACATGCCGATAGAGGGATTCCTCAATCAGGAAGTGTGCAGGGTGGACCTGAACAGTGAGAATGGGGTAACAATCCCAGATCACTCAGGTGCTCCAGATGACCACTCAGCCGAGGCTCAGGCATGCTCTACCGCTGCACCGCTCCCTGCAGGGTTCCTAGAGCACAGGCATGAACAAATCGAAAAAGCAGATGCCCTGGAAACGGAGGAGCAGCATCAGCCGCTGTGTCAGATCTCCCCAGATTTCCAGGATGTTGGTGCCCAAGATGCCACAGGGCATACTGAGAAAGACACCATGTACACGCTGCACCAGCTTAGAAAGGCAACAGTCACTCAGAAGGAGATGACTGGGATCAGCCATCCGAAAAGACTTTTGGGAGGACTGATTGCTGCCACCACTGTTGCACGTTTGCTTTTTCTGGTAGGTTTGTGTGCTACTGGCACTCTCACCCTGACTGCCCCAAGAAGGCAGGTGTCAGAGATGCCAGAGGGTAGTGACAGACTGTATCAACAGCAGCAAAAGTTGGAAAGCTTAGGGGAAACCCTACAGGCAACTTCCTATGCAACAGGGTTAAACCTTATTCCCCAACCAGTGGACATGATTGTTGGTGTTATACAGTGGGTTTATGCTTGTGTGCAACAGGCCAGAATGTTGACACAAGACCTGTTAAGGGAGTTTAGTGCCACTGTAGCCAGTCTAACCACGGCACAATTCCCAACCCACTTGATTCCACTCTTCTCAGTAGAGGAGCATGTGACATTAACCTCATCGTTCATAGCTCACCCAGAAGGCAATCCAAGATTGAATTCGGTTCCAAATCTTGAGATGGGTATGGCTACCAAAGCTATCCATTGGCTGTGTCTAAACGATTCACCAATGAAGGGTGTAAAGCTACTAACGAGCAGAGGGAGGTTAATGAACCCCATGAAGAGCAGGTGGGAAGTAAATGGCTGGTCAGCACACCACATTTAACTGACACTATGACTTGTGACAGGCAAGATACAGCTACCGCAATGCAGCTACCTAATCAAACAGTTTTCCTGCAAGTTCCCGAGGAGGCCACAGTGCTCTTGAACTTAACACTGTACTGTCTAGAACCAGACAACATAAGACCAAACTTGAGGTCATGGATGCCTTCAGGTGCCACACTATTGAATTGGATAGAAATCCAAGAAACAGTAAGCCCTGAAGAGGTACAGGTAGTTAGTTTGCTTTAATGGAACAAACCTCCAAACCACCCTAGCAGATACCCAACACAGGTGTTGTGGTTTATCGGGGGCTGGGAACAGGAACTGTTGTTATTGTAACACTACTGCCAGGTAGCTGGATCATGACTGACAGTGTACTCTGAATGATGTACTCTCACATCAAGATGTACTCTGGGTAGCATGAATGAGTCAAAGGTAGCATGCCAAAAGAAAGGAAGTTACTTCTTCCCAAATATCTACCACAGAGGTATCAGATATTGACAGTGAACTTCCTGATGTGTAATTCCTAGACTTAGATAATGTCTCCTACCGTGTTTATACATACTCCAGATGTTATTCATCCTGTTTGTATCCAATGCTGGTTCCGGTATGAATTCTCGAGGAGTAATGTAGACATTTAAGGTTAATGTTCTAATGGCAAGGGACATCACTTAACTCTGTTTTGTTTTGAAGGCAACAATGCCTCGGGACCTCGTGACCTTCAAAAAGGGGGGATATGTAGCGGCGAGGCTTAATAATAAGAAAGAATTAAGTGTTCTGAGCCTTCCCAAAAGAGGCCCCATCTCACCCTCCATCTCTGTGGTGCAGCCACAGAGAAACCATTCATGCAAGATGTTTTCTTTTGATAAGGACAGGTCCCAAAGGGGGATGCACTTAGCTAAGCCTGGCTATCATGATCAATGGTCATCCATTGGTGCCTATCTGTCTAGGGAGTGCGAGTTGGACATCTGGATTGCATTACTAAGTGTCAGGACTAAGTGACTCATATCTCACCTTGATCAACCAATCAGGGACTGGTAGGGCCGAGTAACCCACGTGGGACTCTGATGCCCATGGAACTTTCAGCCAATCAATGAGCTGAAGTTCCTCCAGGTAAAAACAGGCAACACAGAGAGCCTGAGAGATTCAGATTCAGATTCAGATTCAGATTCAGATTCAGATTCAACAAGTTTCAGATTGAGATTCAGAAGGGATTCTGGAGAGGATTCTGTGGACTGTTCTAAAGGGAATTCAAAGGAGAATTCCAGGGCAGGACGGCCCAGGAGCAGAAGGCTCCCAAGGGCAGGACATTCTCGCAGCGCGCCTCCTGACCATCCTGAGACTCAGCCCGGACAACCACGGAACGGCCAGTGTGTCCGAGTGCCAGAACTTTCCTTTGTTCTAAGAGTCTAGAGTGGAGGTTGCCAGAGAGTAACCAGCAGCAGGCCTCGTGAACAGGTCGGAACTGTGGACAGCTGAATCACTATTCAGAACTAGCTCTTCATCAGGAAGAACCGGTCCTCTTCCTGACTTGCTGGGACCCACAGTCATCTTTTCTCCTGTGCACAAACTTTGCTAGTTAAAGCCAACAGTGAGCATCAGCAGCGCACCGTCGCAAGCCGCACAGCACAGCCTGGCACGGAGCCAGAGAGCGCGGATTGGACAGCAACAGCCTGCAACTGTTTCTTTGTGCCCGCAGGAGATCTGAATCCCCAAAGATTGGATGAGTATTCAACTTCAATGCATTACAGCTCGAGAATTCAATTGTTATCCCAACCAGTTGATATCAATTTAATTCCTAAGAGTTATGTACTTGTTTTGAGTATCTAATGTAGAAGTTGTAACCAAGTTCACTTTACGAAACGGTCTAAATGAATGATATACTGAACGTATGTCCTCTTGATATGTGTAACACTTTGTAACTGATTGAATATATACCTTTTGTATTCTGATAACCCTCTCGATAAGATCTGTTAGGTTTACATGCATATTCTATGTATTAATAAATGTATCCTCGTGTATTAGTACCTGTGTGTGCGCGTTGTTTGAGTTATGTCGCATGGTTGGACTCTAAAGCCATCAAAAGAATCAACTTTGTGATTTACTGCTACAATTAATAATTGTCTCAGTAAATGCCCAAACCCTACAGAACTGGTGCCTTCAGAGAGCCACTATGATTACATATTTGGCGTCCCTGAACCGGTTTTCCCTACAGGCGCGTTAAGAGAAAGGCAGCTGTGTCAGCATGCGTAGGCTGCAAAGGATCAAGCAAAGGTTTACTCCATGCTGAAAAGAGAAGAAAAGAAGCACAACGTTTCGACTGTGGAGCCTTCTGCGCCATCTTCTTTAGCGGTGATGATGTTTACATTGGAAAAACTGAGACATGCGTCCCTGGGTGGGCTTGAACCCCCAACCTTTCGGTTAACAGCCTAACGCGCTAACCGATTGCGCCACAGAGACTGACGGCCGCTTGTACTCCCTACATTTGCAGGTTTATGGTCAAAGAAAACAATCACTTGCGCTTCTTGCAGCCGGCAATCTTTTTCCACTGACAACCAAGAAATGGATTTCATCTTTCACAAGCTGTATGGATTTCTTCAAAAACAAGTTATTCCAGAAAGGAAATGAATTCTTGCATTAAACTGAACCAAGCTGTACATGTTTGTCTGAAATGAGACATTCGGCACAACAAGACACGGAGAGAGGCACCGCTGGTATTCAGACCCAGGATCGCCTGCTGACTAGGCGGGCACTTTAAGCCACTAGGGAACAGCGCCAGCGGAGCACCGCGCTTTTACAGACACTTGGACACATCTGCGTTCGGTGTGCACTTAACCTGCTCTCTGAGCCCGTTGCCTCCGTCCCATTTAATAGCAGAACTGACGCCAAGAGAAATGATGAGAAATGGCATTTATCGGGCACTTTTCATGTCCAAGGAGCTCAATGCCCTTGACACCTCCCCAAGGCGACAGAGCTGTGCATTCTTTGGCGACACCATTTTTTCTTTTGTTTAATTTCTATACTTATTGATAGAATAAAAACGATATGTCATGTACTGTAAGGGAAATGTCTCTTTTCATGGGGAAAGCTAGCACCAGCAAATGTTGTGTTTAGAAGAAGTGATTTAACATGACACGTGACCTAATTTACCGGAGCAAAAGCTCAACCAGCAAGCCCTGCTTTACTTCTACAGGAGAGAAGTACTGTAGAGTCTGCAAGATGTTCAGCTGGGTAGCTACGTCAGCATGCCTCGGCTGCAAAGGAACAAGTAATAGGTTTATTGCATGCTGAAAAGAGAAGAACGGAAACACAGCGTTTCGACTGTGAGGTCTTCTCACACCTGAAGAAGTCTCACACCTGTAAAAGGCTCCATGGTTTTCTTTCTTCTCTTTTCAACATGGAATACACTTATTGTCTGCAAGATGTGACAATTTCATGGTGTTTTGGAAGAAAACCTTTTTTCTTTGAATTCAAAATCAATCGGAATTTCAGCACGACACATCAACACTTTTTCAATTTTAAGGAGATGATATTTTAAACCTGATAAAAATAGTAGGAAACACAAGTTTCTTGCTGTGAAAATTTAGATGGGGAAGTGTACTACTGGTAGCAGTGTAGAGCTCTCTGTGGTGGAGTGCAAGCGCATGTTCTATGGGCCAGTGGCGTAATGGATAACACGTCTGATTTCGGACCAGAAGATTGTAGGTTCGAGTCCTGCCTGGCGCGTGAGGCTTTTAAACCTCTCAGGTTCCTCGGTAACAGGTTGCCGTCATGTATATGAACTATAGAAAAGCATCTGCCACAACCCGTAAATTAGCACGCAAGTGCGGGCTGGTGAACACAGAACTGTATGGAGATCATCTCCAGCTCCGAGCTCAATTGCAATGAAAAAACATGCAGAACAGAACTGGAGAGCAGCTGAATTTGTGCTCAGTAGGGTGGGGAGGACTCAGCATTGCTATTGTTCTAATTGGCATGAACTGCAGGGGATCTGAATCAGAACACGTCACTTAGTTCGATCATTGCGTCAATATGTAGGCCACGTTAATATAGAATTATTACTTTGTCTGTCTCGTCTTTGTATATAGCTGAATGTCCCTGACAATTTCATGTTAGTTTTTAAGAACGACATTGGTGCTAATATATACATATATAGCATATAAGGAACACGTAAAAGTTTAGTCCATGCTGAAAAGATAAGAAAACCGCCACAACGTTTCATCTTGGAATAAATCTTTACTTGTTGTTTTGCAGCCTACCCATTCTGACCTAACTCCTCCCTTGAAATTCCCTAACAGATAAGGGTACGTAACGGCTCATGCGATGCTCAGTTGCAATTTGTCCCAAAACAAACAAGAACAGCAGCTGAGGGTTTGAGTTTGAACATGCACTGTATTAAAGCAGCTTTTATTTCCATTGATAAATGCTAGATATTCCTACAGAGATTCTCCAGGTGAGTAAGCGATTCCTGTTTCTGTTTCTATTTCTGTTTCATATATATATACAGTATATATATATATGTTACATGTGTCTCTGCAATAGTATAAATGTGTTATACGCTATCAGGGGCTGCTTTTTTGTGCACCTCATCTACATCAAGGGTTTTTTTTTTCATTTATGTTTGTGGACCTTCACCATTTGAGGAAGTGAGTTAGATAATAAAGTTACAGGTATGGTGAGCAATGACTGACAAAGGCACGTACTGCATATTCCTTACAGAAGTGTAAGCAATTTGTTCTAAAAAACACCGGCTAAAGTCCAAAATAATTTGCAATCTTATTACTTAAACAGAATTAACATCAATAAACTGTAAGGTGCTGGTACATGCGAGTAGATTTGATCTTCTATTAAACAAAAATGCAATTACAGCTCTAAAAAGGTCAACCTAGATTTCTGTAAAAGATCTGTTCAGGTCATCGCTGTTCCTCTGACCTTGTGAGTCTTTGGAATTTTAAAAGTGTATTTTGCTTGCCTTTCATGTGGTCTGTGTACAAGTCACTGTGGCGTATGCGGTCCTACACAGCCTTGCTATAGACGTGACGAGCCTCCGCTATGTTGCAATGGAGAACAGGTTCAGTACGGAGCTGCCGAGAAAATTCAGCTGGAAAGCTCGTTGCAGAAAAGCATCGGTATCCGTGTCCAGCGGCAAAGCGTCCTTCGTGGGTTCTGAAGAATCGATTTCACAGGCTGCGGGTCCAGGCGATTTAGAGTGTTAAAGGTCCCAGCGAAAACGAAACGAGGCTGGTCCTTTTACACGCACGCACGCACGCAACCAAATGCAAAGGACGCCGTAGTCGGCAGGATTTGAACCTGCGCGGGGAGACCCCAACGGATTTCAAGTCCGTCACCTTAACCACTCGGCCACGACTACAGCGAGTGCCACGGCCGCTGCCTTCTTGCTACAATCGAACAGGGAGTGCGAGGCGGCGGCGGCAGCGGAGGCAACTTTTTTCAAGATCGCTCTCCGTTTAAGGAACCTTTTACGCCATACGTGCAAGCACACACACACACACCTCAGAGGACTTAAGGGTGGCTTCAAGTTGGAATGATAAAGTCTCCCCGTTCAGACATGAAAACAGAACGTTCTTAGACAGAAAGCAATCAACAACGGAGACATGTGGACGACGATTTTAGTCACTGCACTTTGAATAGCATTTTTGCTCCAGTTACAGGAGATGCACCAATGGCCCTTGACCTACGCTCTACCATTGCCTTGAACATTCAAACAAAACAGCCCTCAAGTCCTGTGGTTTAATATAACGCTGTTACGTGTCGAGGCAGTATTTGACTCTGTCCTACCGTTGAGACACGGGGCGTATATGGAAACGAACACATGCTACGGATCGTCTCTAATCGGTCCCTACAGTTGGAAGACTCCTTGAAGCGTGCACCCCCATCATTCATCTTTGCGCATCTGTGAAAGGTAGACTCTTGAGCAATGTTTGAGCCAGCTCTAAGGCAACTAGTGCTATTGGACAGACACCTCTGGAAGATCCTAAGAGTCTCTTAACACCACTTCCAGCAGCAAGCTTAATTGTTCGCTGGAGGTCTCCCACCCAGGTACTGACCAGGCAAAGAATCACCAGTACATTGAATGAGGAAGTTAATCCTGAAATCCAATTACATATCTCAAGGTAAGACAAATCCATAAGAACATGTCTTAGTATTACTTCGTTTACATTAGTATGGCACTGAGTTGGAGCTCCTCTTTAAGCTGTGGTTTAGTTTTGCATTCATGTGTTTCTAGAGCAGTTATTTATGGGGGTGGGTGGGTCTTTCACAGAGGCTCAGGACAAATCCCCCGCCTGAAAGTCTAATGTGTGTGTTCAGACAGTCACAGGTCAAGAGCCAGGCAGGAGGACAATGGACAGAAGAGCCAACGAACTAAAAATAAAAGAACAGATATGAAAAAGCCACCATCTTTTTCTTTTTGACATTTTCTGACTTTCATGCAAGCCAGGACAAAGTTGCTCATAGCTACTTGTGGATTCAAATACTCTATCGAGTGCTTTGATGAGTTTTTGCAATTTGATTGTCGTCCTGTCAGCCTGTTTCTGTTTTTTTTTTTCAATCTAGGGATGGAAAGTATGAGGGAAATGATGGAGCAATCAATAACCGCTCCGGAAAAATGGCAGAAAGAAATGGTCCGTCACTAAGGACATTTGTGAAGCAGAGGAGTGACATCACCACAAAGGCGACACATTCTGCTGATGGTTTTGGTGAATAATGATTGAGGCGCGTTAAGAGAAAGGCAGCTGTGTCAGCATGCGTAGGCTGCAAAGGATCAAGCAAAGGTTTACTCCATGCTGAAAAGAGAAGAAAAGAAGCACAACGTTTCGACTGTGGAGCCTTCTGCGCCATCTTCTTTAGCGGTGATGATGTTTACATTGGAAAAACTGAGACATGCGTCCCTGGGTGGGCTTGAACCCCCAACCTTTCGGTTAACAGCCTAACGCGCTAACCGATTGCGCCACAGAGACTGACGGCCGCTTGTACTCCCTACATTTGCAGGTTTATGGTCAAAGAAAACAATCACTTGCGCTTCTTGCAGCCGGCAATCTTTTTCCACTGACAACCAAGAAATGGATTTCATCTTTCACAAGCTGTATGGATTTCTTCAAAAACAAGTTATTCCAGAAAGGAAATGAATTCTTGCATTAAACTGAACCAAGCTGTACATGTTTGTCTGAAATGAGACATTCGGCACAACAAGACACGGAGAGAGGCACCGCTGGTATTCAGACCCAGGATCGCCTGCTTACTAGGCGGGCACTTTAAGCCACTAGGGAACAGCGCCAGCGGAGCACCACGCTTTTACAGACACTTGGACACATCTGCGTTCGGTGTGCACTTAACCTGCTCTCTGAGCCCGTTGCCTCCGTCCCATTTAATAGCAGAACTGACGCCAAGAGAAATGATGAGAAATGGCATTTATCGGGCACTTTTCATGTCCAAGGAGCTCAATGCCCTTGACACCTCCCCAAGGCGACAGAGCTGTGCATTCTTTGGCGACACCATTTTTTCTTTTGTTTAATTTCTATACTTATTGATAGAATAAAAACGATATGTCATGTACTGTAAGGGAAATGTCTCTTTTCATGGGGAAAGCTAGCACCAGCAAATGTTGTGTTTAGAAGAAGTGATTTAACATGACACGTGACCTAATTTACCGGAGCAAAAGCTCACCCAGCAAGCCCTGCTTTACTTCTACAGGAGAGAAGTACTGTAGAGTCTGCAAGATGTTCAGCTGGGTAGCTACGTCAGCATGCCTCGGCTGCAAAGGAACAAGTAATAGGTTTATTGCATGCTGAAAAGAGAAGAACGGAAACACAGCGTTTTGACTGTGAGGTCTTCTCACACCTGAAGAAGTCTCACACCTGTAAAAGGCTCCATGGTTTTCTTTCTTCTCTTTTCAACATGGAATACACCTATTGTCTGCAAGATGTGACAATTTCATGGTGTTTTGGAAGAAAACCTTTTTTCTTTGAATTCAAAATCAATCGGAATTTCAGCACGACACATCAACACTTTTTCTGTTTTAAGGAGATGATATTTTAAACCTGATAAAAATAGTAGGAAACACAAGTTTCTTGCTGTGAAAATTGCATGCAGAACAGAACTGGAGAGCAGCTGAATTTGTGCTCAGTAGGGTGGGGAGGACTCAGCATTGCTATTGTTCTAATTATTATGAACTGCAGGGGATCTGAATCAGAACATGTCAGTTAGTTTGATCATTGCGTCAATATGTAGGCCACGTTAATATAGAATTATTACTTTGTCTGTCTCTTCTTTGTATATAGCTGAATGTCCCTGACAATTTCATGTTGCCTGCGATGTGTCCCCTCTCCCCACAGCAGTGGCAGATGACCAGCCGTCGTCGCTCCCCCAACATCGTCGCGCTGGGCGTCTCCTCCTCCCCATCTGATTCCCCGTGCGCCCCTCCGTTGGTGCCCACCGGTCTCCTCGAATACGGCAACAGTGTGCTCAGCCAGAGCCAGGGCCTGCTCCAAGGGGACCAGTGCGGCCAGCATCACGTGGCACTGCACCTCAGTCGGCGCCGGGGCCAGGAACGCCTGGAGCGCTATTTCCCGGTGGGCCTCCTCCGGAAGAGTAGGGTAACCCTGGCGGGCTAAGTAGGCCACGTCTGCGGCTGTTACCTTCACTGTTACCTGGATACCTCTTTATCTAGAACTCACTCTTCCCCCTGCCTGTCTGGCTTCTTTTAATCCTTCTGTGCCCGGATTGCAGCGGGTAAGATATTTTTCCAAGAAAAAAAGAGAAATTAAAAAAGAGAAATTTCACCAGAGCCCCTGCTCATGTCTAATTTTTAGTTTAGAAGGATTCAAGCAGGATTTTGGATGAAAGGCAGCGACCTTAATCAAGCCCAAATCATAATTGAACCCATTCAGAGCCTACATTACATTTTAGTGTTTCATTCTGAGCAGGATGCCCTCACACCTGAAGAAGGCTTGCGTTTTCTTCTCTTTTAAGCATGTGTACAATGCTGTAATACAATTTAAAATAATTAAAAGTTTAAAAAGTATCAACTAAACTCCATTAATATCGAGTGTCTTTTATACAGCTTTTATACAGCTTTTAAGTATAGATTACACTTTTCTAAAATGTATTTAAAAAATAAAAACGATTACTAATCTAATCTTTCCACGTTTGATCCCAAAATCCCAAGAAAAATTAATCTAAACTAGGAGAAAGCTATGCTGAAAGTTTATTAATATACTTAGAAGACAAAGATAACAATTTATGTTGCATTTGTCTGATTGTGAATCAAAAAATACATTTAATTAACTGCTCTCAGTGACAGCTGACAATCCTCCATACACTCAAGTGAAAAATTAGTAATGCCAATGTAAACGTGGTATTTACAATTTGTTGATAATAGAAATGTTAAGTTCTCTAAAGCTTTTTGAGGCAGCAAAAGATTTGAACACCCTATATTGTAATGAGCTGCTGAGCTGAGAATGGGTTATGTTCCTGCTGTCAGAGGGGGTGGAAAGTGCCCGCGGTTATTTAATTAGTATTACAATTCACACTGATTCCCTTGAAAAGGTATGGACATAAGAATATTTGTGCGTGGTCAAAAAATGGCATTAAGCACTTAAAATTAATATGGTTAATAAGAGTAAACTGGAACATGCTGTACAAGATCGGCTAAACTGGGATCTATCGCTTACGCCTGAAATTGGAGCTGCTGTCGCAGTGAATAGCGACTAATAAGTCTGTCTTTCTGTGGGGGGAAGGGAATCTGATCTGATCTGCAAACCTCCAACAGAGCTGTTCAACTGGTTTTTGTCGGGCACATCAAGTGTCAGGTGTAAGCGATAAATATATTTAGCTGAAAAGCTGTACAACGCAAGACATTTCAGTACTCTAGGTTTCGTGAAAAAGCACATTGTGCTGCTGTAATACAGTTTAAAATAATTAAAAGTCTAAACAGTATCAGCTTATGTATGGGTTGTATTTTAAAAAAAGTCAAAAACCGCACTCAAAATGGAATTTAGCGCTTTCTGGCAAGAGGAGACACCCAAATTAATAATGTAACATGCTACTGTTTGTGCATGGATATAGTTATAATGCTATTTCCTTAGACACGTGATTCCATGTTTTATTTTGAATCCCCGGCGGAACCGGGCATCCATAAGAATCAAGTACTGTAACAGGTTTATTCTATGCTGAAAAAAAAAGAAGAAAGAAAACACATTCCATAAGAATCAGCGCCTTTATATAGCGCCTTTAAAGGTGGCTTCTCAAAACGCTTTACAGGATAAAAACAACAATAACAACAACAACAACAACAATATTGTGTTTCATTGCACTTTGACAGATTGTCTTTAAATCAACTGTTGATTTAAAGTTTGACAGTAAATGTTTATATTGTAACGCATACAGCCTCCATTTCTTATTAAAAATGTAGCCTAAGAGGGGGGGTCTGCTCTCACAATCCTCCATATACTCAAGTGAAAAATTAATAATGCCAATGTAAACATCGTATTTACAATTTGTTGATAATAAAAATGTTAAGTTTTTTAAAGCTTTGTGATAGTTTACCCAGTTTACCCATTGTTATTAAAAATGACTTGGATTCGAACATGTTGTGATATTTAGAAATATAAAAGTCAATTAATTGTCAATTTCCATATTTATGTCTTTATTTAGCGGTTTCATTAGTGACAAAGGCTAAACTTTCTTGGAAAAATGTCTTTGCTGTCTTGCTGATACATTAAGCTTTCTAAACTCAGCCACAAAGTCATGTGACTGATTTTTCGCCCTGTTTCGTTGGTTAAACGCAATGATCACAAGCACCACCATGGTAACTGGGACATGTAGTTTTTAATTCAGATTGAATTATAACTGTACGTACTGTAGCGGCGAGGCTTATTAATAAGACAGAATTAAGTGTTGCTGTGCTTTCCCAAATGAGGCCCCATCTCCCTCTTCATCTCTGTGGTGCAGTCACAGAGAAGCTATTCATGCAGACTGATTTAAAGATGTTTTCTTTTGATAAGGTACAGCTCCCAAATGGGGATGCACTTAGCTAAGCCTGGCTATCATGATCAATGGTCATCCATTGGCGCCTAAAGGTCTGCAAGATTCCAAGAGAGAGCCTCATCCAAGTGGTCTACAACCCCAAGGTCAGCATCACCAGAGCACCGTCGCAAGCTGAACAGCAAAGCCTGGCATAGAGCCAGAGAGCGCGGATTAGACAGCAACAAGCCTGCAACTGCTTCTTTGTGCCCGCAGGAGATCTGAATCCCCAGAGATTGGATGAGTATTCAACTTCACTGCATGACAGCTCGAGAATTCAATTGTTATCCCAACCATTTGATATCAATTTAATTCCTAAGAGTTATGTACTTGTTTTGAGTATCTAGTGTAGAAGTTATAACCAAGTTCATTTACGAAACGGTCTAAATGAATGATATACTGAACGTATGTCCTCTTGATATATGTAACTCTTTGTAACTGACTGAATATATACCTTTTGTATTCTGATAACCCTCTCGATAAGATCTGTTAGGTTTACATGCATATTCTATGTATTAATAAATGTATCCTCATGTATTAGTACCTGTGTGTGTGCGTTGTTTGAGTTATATCGCAAGGTTGGATTCTAAAGCCATTAAAAGAATCATTTTGTGATTTACTGCTACAATGAATAATTGTCCCAGTAAATCCCAAATCCTACAGAACTAGTGCCTTCAGAGAGCACACTACAGATGTTACCTATTTATCGTTGAACAGGATGTATGTGATGTGGCGACTAGGTTCAATTTTGTATCCTCTTTAAAAGATTAAGGACTGGGGTGAGTGTGATTTACCACCCTTTCAGCTAAGAACCCGACGTGCGGACCGTTTAAGCTGCATAGACTCGGTCGTTTAACTCTTCTCCATTAGCAGGGTTAAGGTTAAAGAAAAAAACATTGCTGACTTCTTTTTTTTTTTGCCAGCCGCGAGCGCAGATTAGCAAGATTTGTATTTCATGTTTTGCAAGTTGCATCCATTTTAAGAAAAACAAGTCGCGTTAAAGACAGGAAATGAATGCTTGCATTTAATTAAGTCTAGCCGTAGGTGGTTGTCCATAATGACCCGTTCTGTTCGAGAAGACGGAACAAAAAAGGCACCACTGGGATTCAGACCCAGGGTCTCCTGTTTACTAGACAAGTGCTTTAACCAACTAAGCCACGGCACCCCGGGAGCACTGTCCTTTTGCAGCCACTTGGACACACCACTCAGACACATCTGCATTCGGTGTGTGCTCCGCCTGCTCGCGGAGCAAGTTGCCACCTTTACATACAATAGCAACATCGACACCAAGAGAAAGGATGACATATGGCTTTTATCTGGAACTTTTCATGTCCAAGGAGCTCAATGTGCTTTCTGTGTACAACAGGGCCACTGAACTGCACACTGGCCACTGAACCACAGCAGTGGCTTGCTGGCTTGACATCTCCCAAGGAAAATGTTGAAATCGCATGTGGAACAGGAAAATGACCCTCGAGTACGAGGGAAAAAAAAGAAAAAGATCATCTGGAGTGCACCAAGCCATGTCCGGACAGCCTAGCTTCCTTGACGAGGTGGCCGAGTGGTTAAGGAGATGGACTGCTGATCCATTGTGCTCTGCACGCATTGGCTCGAATCCCTTTCTCGTCGCTCTCCATGTTTGACGTTGGCCATCCTGTTGTTTGCTCCGGTTCTAGAGCCGTACATTTTCTAGCGGTGGCTGAACATGGTATAATAGGCTAACGTTGGTATCGAGCAGTGACAGTATTTACGTGCCGCTGCTGCCAAGTGGCTCTGGGTTGAGACCGCGTTTTCACTTACTTGCAACGCAAACGGAGAAAGCGATTTTTGACAGTCTCTCGAGAGACTGCGCTAGGTGTTTAGGGATAGACTTTGTCAGTTCCCCCTGGGATGATGGCCTCTCAAATAGTTTGTGATTCCCCTAGACGTTTATACAGTAGAAGCCTGCTTCGTGGCTTAAATCCAAGCTAAGGAAACGAGTTAGAGGTCTGATGCAGAACTGCGAATTCGATGAACGGGAACACTACAGTACATTGCACTGTATGTGTGAGGAAAGCTGCCCCCTTCAGTCCCTTGTCGACCGAACAGAGGACTGTAAAGGATACTGCCAAGAAACTTAAGGATGCTGGTTGGAATCCAGCTCCAAAGAAGCCCCTTTGGGTGTTATGTCATCAAAAAGTAAGAACAGCGAATCTCCCTTTGATCAAAAGTGCAACAGAGCTGTTTTCCGTGGAGCAGGTTTCAGACCCGTAGACCTGTTTTATTTGTAGGGCAGGGCGCATTCCCAAACGCGAATCTCCTGTTTTAGAAGTGCTTTGGGCGGTGTAGCGGCGATGCTTATTAATAAGAAAGAATTAAGTGTTTCTGAGCTTTCCCAAATTAGGCCTTATCTCTCTGTTCATCTCTGTGGTGCAGCCACAGAGAAACTATTCATGCAGGCTGATTTAAGGTTTCCCTTGATAAGGGACAGCTCCCAAAGGGGGATGCACTTAGCTAAGCCTGGCTATCATGATCAATGGTCATCCATTGGTGCCTATCTGTCTAGGGAGTGCCAGATGGACATCTGGACTGCATTCCTAAGTGTCAGGAGTAAGTGACTCATATCTCACCTTGATCAACCAATCAGGGACTGGTAGGGCCGAGTAACCCACATGGGACTCTGATGCCCATGGAACTTTCAGCCAATCAACGAGCTGAAGTTCCTCCAGGTAAAAACAGGCAACACAGAGAGCCTGAGAGATTCAGTGGGAATTCAGTAGAGAATTCTGTGGAGTTTTCTAAAGGGAATTCAAAGGAGAATTCAAGGGCAGGACAGCCCAGGAGCAGAAGGCTCTCAAGGGCAGGACATTCTCACAGCGCGCCTCCTGACCATCCTGAGACTCAGCCCGGACAACCACGGAACGGCCAGTGTGTCCGAGTGCCAGAACTTTCCTTTGTTCTAAGGGTCTAGAGCGGAGGTTGCCAGAGAATAACCAGAGGATCCACCCGAGGTTAGCACCAGCAGCAGGCCTCGAGAACAGGTCGGAACTGTGGACAGTTGAATCACTATTCAGAACTAGCTCTTCATCAGGAACGAACCGGTCTTCTTCTTGACTTGCTGGGACCCACAGTCATCTTTTCTCCTGTGCACAAACTTTGCTAGTTAAAGCCAACACTAACTAGCCGGTCAGTGAGCATCAGCAGCGCACTGTCGCAACCCGCACAGCACAGCCTGGCACCTAGACAGAGAGCGTGGATTGGACAACAACAAGCCTGCAACTGTTTCTTTGTGCCCGCAGGAGATCTGAATCCCCAGAGATTGGATGAGTATTCAACTTCACTGCATTACTGCTCGAGAATTCAATTGTTATCCCAACCAGTTGATATCAATTTAATTCCTAAGAGTTATGTACTTGTTTTCAGTATCTAATGTAGAAGTTATAACCAGGTTCATTTATGAAATGGTCTAAATGAATGATATACTGAACGTATGTCCTCTTGATATGTGTAACACTTTGTAACTGACTGAATATATACCTTTTGTATTCTGATAACCCTCTCGATAAGATCTGTTCGTTTTACATGCATATTCTATGTATTGTAACGCCCTCGCCTGGTGGTGAGGAGGAAGCGCCCCCAGGCACTCGTAGTACCGCTGGGCATGCTGGGAGTGGTAGCCGGAGTGCGGCCTAAGCGAGAGAAGCTCGCCCCACACCCAAAGTCTGTCAAGGCCCTGTGCATCCTGTGGGAGGCCTTGGAGGTAAAGGACGGGGTGCTGTGCCGGGGGTGGCGGGTACCCTCCAGTGGCGAGGTACGGTGGCAGCTGATGTTGCCTTGGTCGCTCCGCGGGGCGGTGTTCCGAGCAGTGCATGGCCAGCCGGGCGTGGGGCACTTCGGCGGTAAAAATACCCTGCAGCGCCTCCGAGGCCATTTTTATTGGGGTCTTTGCCACCGGGACGTGGAGCGGTACTGCCGAACGTGTGCAGTGTGCGTGGCGCAGAAGGGTCCCCCCGAGCGGTCTCGGGCCCCCCTCCAACAACACCAGGCGGGGGCTCCTATGGAGCGGGTGTGGGTGGACGTTTTGGGCCCGTTTCCGCGCACCGAGGCCGGGAACCTCTACGTCTTGGTGGCCATGGATTATTTTATGAAGTGGCTGGAGGCCTTCGCCCTACCGGACTAGAGTGCCCCCATGGTGGCCGATGCACTGCTGGAGGGGATGTTTGCCAGGCTGGGGGTGCCGGAGGAGTTACATAGTGACCAGGGGCGTAACGTCGAGTCCCAGGTCTTCGCCAGAGTGTGCCAGCGCCTGGGGATCACAAGACGCGGACCACACCGTTGCATCCCCAGAGCAACGGGTTGGTGGAGCGGTTTAATCGTACCCTCACCACCCAGCTGGCCACCCTGGTGTCCCGGCACCAACGGGACTGGGACCGCCACCTCCCCCTTGCGCTCTGGGCGTATCGGACCGCGGTCCAGGAATCCACCGGGTGCACCCCGGCCTCGCTCATGCTGGGCCGGGAAATGTGAACCCCGGTGGACCTGGTCTCCGGCCGGCTGCCCGGAGACGGGTCGGCACCGCTGGCTGGACCGGACTACGAGTGGGACCTGCGGCAGCGGATGCAGCAGGTGCACAGCTTTGCACGGACCCACTTGACACAGGCGGGGGTCCGGTAGAAGCGGCACTACGACCTGCGCTGCAGGGGGCCTGCCTTCCAGCCCGGGGACTCGGTTTGGGTGTACAACCCGTGCCGCCGCAAATGCCTCAGCCCTAAGCTGGCGCCGTCATGGGAGGGGCCCGCTGAGGTACTCTGGGTGGTGGGCGAGGTCTGCTACCATGTCCGGTTGCAAACACGGGGGAGAGTGGTGGTCCTGCACCGAGACCGCCTGGCCCCCTACCGACCCGGGAGGAGGAGCCGTGTGGGGAGGCTCTAGAGGACCAGCCGGGGCTGGAGCCGGCCGATAGTGGGGCATCCGTGGGTCGCCAGCCGTCACTGTGGCGCAGCGGCTGCTCACGCAGGGTTCCACAGCAGTTAGCCGAGTACGAGTACAGCCTGAGGGGGGTTTTCGACGTCGGCAAGACGCCAGACGCTTCAGGTTTTTAAGGAGTAAGAGTGCAGGGGGTCTAAACCTGCAATCCAGTGTGTTGAAGTATTTCACAACACTACCCCTAGCACATCTGGAAATAAATCCTCATAATGATTATTGCCCTGGGCATGTACCAAAAAATCACTGAGCATATATATATATATATCACTGTGTTGAAGCTAGAGACACAGAATAAGTGCAAACACATCCTAAATACAGTGTTCCTGCACCTTTGACCTCATCCAGAATGTATCATTTTTTGAAAGGGATTGCTGTCAGAATGCACAACTGAATCCCAAACAGAATCTCTAGTCAAATATGATCATTTGTGAAACAGGCAAATGAGTCTCTCAGGTGCCCATTGCTCATTTTCAGACACAATTATGCAATACTTTCACATGCAATACACATGAACATGCAATACTTTTCAGCTGCATTTTGACATCCGGACGGGGAGACTTTATCATTTGAACGTGAAGCCAGCCTTAAACCCTCTGAGGCGTGTCTGTCTGCCGGCACGTATTTTGTCAAAGGTATTTATTTTTTTTAACGGAGAGTGACTTTGAAAAGGTTTCCGCAGCCACGTCGCACGCCGTGTTAGATTAAAGGAGGAATGCGGCGATGGCGAACTCGCTGTAGTCGTGGCCGAGTGGTTAAGGCGATGGACTCGAAATCCATTGGGGACTCCCCGCGCAGGTTCGAATCCTGCCGACTACGGCATCTGCCGCACGTCTCCTTGTGCCTGTGCGGCAAAGGCGAAGTGCTGCTTCTCCTTTCCTGGTACTATAAAAACGCTGAATTGCTTGGCCCCACTGCCATGGAAATGAGTTCTTCAGATAACCACACATCTTGCGTTCGCACCTCTGGTGTTCTACTTATGCCTTTGAAAACCTAAAGAATAAAACTGAAAGAACCGACACAATATGTAGGTGCTCGTAAAGCACGCATTAAAGAACTGTTAACAGCAAGGGTTTCAGTGGGTTAACTGAGGAGAAGGCGTGATCGCTAATTGTTGACTTTTTATTTGGTGTTAGAAACACTCTTACTGTGCATGACGTGCAACAAATGTAGCCACAGAAATTGCATCACGCTTTCATGTATGCTATTGCAGACACCAACGTTGCCTAGATATAAAACCGAAATAGCCGTGGGTTTGCTTGCTGGTCTGAAGGATCTCTCTTCGAATCTCTATCATCTGTCAATTGAAGTAAAAGGTGCTGCAATCTGATACGTTCAGAATCAAACCCGCAGCTGTTGTTCGACTTTATTTCTTGACTAATTACAACTGAGTGTCGCATGAGCAGTTACGTAAACTTGTCTGATATATTTGAACACAAATGCCGTTCTTCAATTAAAACTAACAGTACATTGTCAGGGACATTCAGTTCTATACAAACAAGAGACAGACGAGAATATTTAGTATATAATAGACAGAAAGAGGTTCGAATCCTGCCGACTACGTTGTCCACCTCCTGTCTTTGTGTTTCGGCGCAAGCAAAGAAGCGTGCCTGTTTGGTGTTCCTGGTGGTTTTAAAACACCCAATCGCTTGTACCCGCTGCCTTGGAAATAAGTTCTTCAGCGTCCGCGAATGGCATTTTGCAGCTGGAAGCAGATGTCGACGCGTTTTGCACAGAGCACCAAAAAAGCGTCTTTTTTGAAGGCCCAGGCACTGAGCATTGGTGGTTCAGTGGTAGAATTCTCGCCTGCCACGCGGGAGGCTCGGGTTCGATTCCCGGCCAATACAGCGGCTTTTGCAGCGAGCGGCTCCATCACTTGCATCCCCTTGCAACTCGCAACTGAAAACCCACTGAAGCTAAGCAGGTGTGAGCCAGGTCAGTACCCGGATAAGGGTGAGCTACAGGGAAAAACAAAGTTTCCAGCTGGAAGCGGTGTTAATGGTGCCGGCGGGGGGGCATTCACCCTGAGGTCTGTGCGGGTCCCAATGCCCCAGCATAGTGACAGAGAAATAAACATGTTTGGGCACCCCCAATTAACTTCTGGGGCAGGAAAAGCACACTTTTCAAAACTTGTTTTTCAGCTCGAAATAAACGTGTTTTTTCAAACCTTGGAATCCCAATGTAACTGCCTGGCTCATTAGAGCCCACTGAGTCAGCCCTTAACCCCACTGTGCAGAAGTTGTCAAAACGGGTTTTTCAGCAGAAATAAACACGTTTGGGCAACTTTGGTCACCCCCATTTAACTTCTGGGGCAGGAAAAGCACACTTTTCAAAACGTGTTTTTCAGCTCGCTGTGACCTCTGTTTTACATTTCATCCTAAAGACAGCGCCCTTTTGCAACACAGCGTCTCTGTCACTATCATAAGTGACTGCCATCATAAGAATATGAGTCCAATATTTTAGAATATAGTCAGAATGACTTCTAACCTTACCTGTGGTGTCTTTAATCCCTATTGCTCAATGCATGGTGTACGTACTGCATAGATGTGTCTTGAGAATGAGGAATGGGCCCCTGAGACGGTCATTTACCTGTTTCACAAATGATCGTATTTTACTAGAGATTCTGTTTGGGATTCAGATGTGCATTCGGACAGCAATCCCTTTCAAGAAATGATACGTTCTGGATGAGGTCAAAGGTGCTGGAACACTGTATTTAGGATGTGTTTACAGTGATTGTGTGTCTCCTGCTTCAACGCAGTGATATATAGATGTGCTCCTGTAATTTATTGGTACAAGCCCAGGGCAGTAAGCAGTCTGAGGATTTATTTCCAGACGGCATAGAGCAGTGAAGCAGTGAAGTAGTGCAACACACTGGATCATTATATTATTAGAATCTATTCTACTTAAATTATTACATTATACACAATTTGAGTTCATTTTAAAAAGTAAAAGGTAATGAAAGGAATGCATTTTCATAAGAAAGATAATACCGATATGCATGTGATAATCTTCCTTATATCATGTAGTGTGTCATTTGGACACTTTATGGGCTTGAAATACAAAGAAAATCATGTTCTATGGTACAAGATAAATACAAAACGTAAGCTTTTATTTTAATTAGATTTGTTTATAAAGCATAAGCAATCATTTATTACATTAATATATGTGAAAATGACATTTTAGCATCATAATATTACATAAAGGTCTCTAGCTTCAACACAGTGATATATATATATGCTCAGTGATTTATTGGTACATGCCCAGGTCAATAATCAGAATGAGGATTTATTTCCAGACGGGCTACAGGTAGTGTTGTGAAATACTTCAACACACTGGATAAAAACCAAAGAAATGAAGATATGTAGCAATCACATTGTAACAGGGGTGACAGTGACAGTGACTTAATGCTTATACTAGTGGACTTTTGGTACCTTTAGGGTACGGAGCGAGCCGCAGGGAAGGCTCGCTCCGTGCGCACACGTCCTTTCGATGCCAGTCCAACAAGTGCTCCGCATTAGCTGCATCGGGGCTCCGGCGTGTCGCACCTCACCTCACCTCGCACTGCCCCCTCCTTGAATGTCTGCCGCTGGGCATGCCCTGCTCTCCTCCGCCTTATCTTATCGCGTGTGAGCACCGACAATGGCCACAATGCCGGGGAATGGCACCTGTAAAGTGTTAATTGGGGCACAGGAACAGCCCGTCTCGTCTCGGGGGGGGAGGCTTCAGAGACAATACAGCAAACACAGCGGGGCGGGGGAAGAAGACGACACCACACATGCGGGTACATTCAGCTCCGGCGGGAACGAGACATTTGTCGGTCTTTTCAAGTGCCGAGAGCCGAGCAATCCTTCACTTGTATCGTTTCTCCCCGGTGACTAGATCTGGCCCTGCGACTCTCGACTGGGCTCACCCCCGGGGCAGCCCAGCAGGTGTGAGCCTGGCCGGCACCCGGATGGGAGATTCCACCCCGGAAAACCTCCGGTTGCTGCTGCTCCTGCAAGAGGTGTGACTGGGACCAGTAGGGAGCGTTCACCCTGCGGGCTGTGTGGCTCTCTTACGCCCCAGCCTCCTGATGGCGACACTCTGCTGCACAAACAGGCGCCGTCCTTCGGGGGAGGCGTCAAACCGAGGTCCCGACCCTCCTTGGCCATTAGGAAACCCCAGGGCGTCTCTCAAAAAGAGACGCCGGGGGTGTCCCTCTGGTGTTAGTGCTCCCCTTTACCCATCAGTCGGGGTCTCCTCCTAATCCCCGTCTCACCTGTAACAATCAATGACGAGGCCCCCCTGTCCGTGAGATTTAGTACTCGCGCAAGAGACCGGGGGAAGAGCGCGAACGCGGTCCCCCGCCCCCCACAAAGTGCGCGCTCCGGGTTCCCTCTCGGGGCCCTGCAACACAGCGGAAGGGCAGCGAGAAGGAGCCTCTTGCTCTGACGGCGCAAGGCCACAAGAGGGCGGAGGCGCCGCGCGCCCGGCCGACGTGTTGGACCGGTGCGCTTTACGTGCTGAAATAAACACGCGAAAGCCCCGAAATGTTTCCAGAGTGCTGTGCACTGGAGGTTTTTGTCTGGTGAAGACTTGCCTGGTGCTCCTCCGTGCAGATTGTTTGTCCTCCTCCAGTGCGGGACGAGCCAACACAAGGGAGCGCATTCGCCAACATCCAGGCACGCAATGCGATTTGGAAAGCAGCTCCTTTCCAAAGAGTTGCACACGAACGATCCTTCAGTCCCGCTCGGGGGGCACGGAGCCCCCGCCACACACAGCTTCAAGTAGCGAGTCAGGCGCCCGGGCTTTCTCTTACGGCCACACCACCCTGAACAAGCCTGATCTCGTCTGATCTCGGAAGCTAAGCAGGGTCGGGCCTGGTTAGTACTTGGATGGGAGTCCGCCTGGGAATACCAGGTGCTGTAAGCTTTTGCTCTCCCGGCCAGCAGGGGTCGCCGTTGGTGCCGTAGGCTTTGGGAGGAAAACCTGCAGGATGGAAAGGTGATCTATAGCCTCATCTCTAGAGATGTTTTGTTGCTGTGGCATGTGTGTGACCCATATTCAAAAAAAAAAAACCCGTCTGTAAAACGAATATCGAAGCTGCCTCTAAATCTGCAAATGAAGATGAGTTGATAAACCATTCGTTTTTCGTATAACTAGACATATATTCATTTGTTACCGATTTCATTCATTGAGCACGGATACAATAGAGGTACAGCCATTCACTGTTTGACACGTCTGCACTGGTACAGAACCGAGCAA